>NC_137958.1:11746232-11807981 GCF_963924665.1 Micromys minutus | reverse complement strand
TTATTAAGTAGAGAGTTGTTCAGCTTCCATGTGTATGTGGGCTTTCTGTTGCTTTTGTTGTTATTGAAGACCAGCCTTAGATGGAGATGACCTGATAGGATGCATGAAATTATTTTAATCTTCTTGTATTTGCTGAAATCCGTTTTGTGGTTGATGATATGGTCAATTTTGGAGAAGGTACCATGAGGTGCTGAGAAGAAGGTATATTCTTTTATTTTAGGATAAAATGCTCTATAGATATCTGTTAAATCCATTTTGTTCATAACTTTTGTTAGTTTCTCTGTGTCTGTTTCCATGATCTGTCTACTGGCAAGAATGGGCTGTTGAAGAATAGTCTCCCACTATTATTGTGTGGGGGTGCAATGTGTGCTTTGAGTTTTAGTAATGGTTCTTTTACAAATGTGGGTGCTCTTGCATCTGGGTCACAGCTGTTCAGAATTGAAAGTTTATCTTTGTAGAGTTTTTCCTCTGATGAGTAAGAAGTGTCCTTCCTTATACTTTTTGATAACTTTTGATTGGAAGTCGATTTTATTCAATATTAGAATGGCTATTCCAGCTTGTTTCTTCAGACCATTTACTTGGAAAGTTTTTTTCCAGCCTTTACTTTAAGGTAGTGTCTGTCTTTGTCACTGAAGTGTGTTTCCTGTATGCAGCAAAATGCTGGGTTCTGTTTACATATCCAGTCTGTTAGTCTATGCCCTTTTATTGAGGAATTGAGTCCAGTGATGTTAAAAAAAGATTAAGGACCAATGACTGTCACTTCCTGTTTTGTTGTTATTGTTGTTGTTGTTGTTAGAGGTGGAATTATGTTTATGTGGTTCTCTTCTTTTGGGTTTGTTGTGAGATTAATTTTTTGCTTTCTCTTGGATGTAGTTTCCCTTTTTGTAGTATAGTTTTCCATCTACTATCTTTTTCAGGGCTGGATTTGTGGAAAGATATTGTTTAAATTTGGTTTTGTTGTGGAATATCTTGGTTTCTCTATCAATGGTAATTTATAGTTTTGCTGGGTATAGTAGCCTGCATTTTTGTTCTCTTGGAGTCTGTATGACATCTGGTCAAGATCTCTGGCTTTTAGAGTTTCTGTTGAAAAGTCTGATGTAATTCTGATAGGTTTATGAGTTGTATTTTTACTGGTTATTTATTTGCTGGTCCCATCTGTTTGGTATTCTGTAGGTTTCTTGTATGTTTATGGTCATCTCTTTCTTTACATTAGGGATGTTTTCTTCTATTATTTTGTTAATGATGTTTATTGGCCTTTTAAGTCGGGAATCTTCACTCTCTTGTATTCCTGTCATTCTAAGGTTTCTTTTCATTGTGTCCTGTTTTCCTGAATGTTTTCAGTTAGAAGCATTTTGCATCTTCTATCTCTATGACTCCTGACTTCTTTTTTAGGTTTTCCATTTCTAAGGTTGTCTTCCTTTATTATTTCTATTTTCATTTTAGATCCTGGATGGTTCTGTTTACTTTTTCACCTCTTTGTGTTTTTCTGTATTTCTTTAAGGGATTTATGTGTTTCCTCTTTAAGTGCTTCTGTTACCTATGCATTCCTGGATTTCTCTAAGGGATTATTTATAGCCTTCTTAACATTCTCTATTATCATCATGAAATGGGATTTTAGATCAGAATCTTGCTTTTCAGGTGTGTTGGTGTATCCAGGGTATGCTGTGATGAAAGATCTGGATTCTGATGATGCTAAGTAACCTTGGTTTCTGTTGCTTATGTTCTTACACTTGCCTCTCACCATCTGGATATCTCTGGTGTTAGCTGTTCTTGCTGTCTCTGACTGGAGCCTGTCCCTCCTGTGATCCTGTGATCCTGAATATGTCAGAAGTCCTGAGGAACATACTGCCTCTGAGTGTGGGCAGAGTAGGTGGAGATCGTGGGCTCTGGTGCAAGCTGAAAGAAACATGTGCCTCTGGCTGAATGGAGGTACCTGCATTCCCTAAGTCCCCTTGGGGGGTCCCAATTAGGCCAGGTATTGTCATTTTGGGGGGAGGGGTTCTCACCTGTGACCCTGGATCTGTCAGAAGTCCTGGAAGACAGGCTGCCTCTAGGTGTAAGTGGGTTTGGAAGAACAGAGCACAGGAAGGACCTTGTGCCTCTGGCTGGGCCAGGATGCCTGCATCCCTTGTGATCCTGGCTCTGTCAAAAACCCTGGAGGACAGGCAACCTTTGGGTATAGGTAGGTTGGGGAGGGCAGAGCTTGTCCCAGGGGCAGATGCAGCCAGAAGGCCAGACAGCACTTCTTAGTTAACTGTAAACACATAATTAAAAGTCAGAGATTAAAGAAAAGGGGAACAAGTAAAGAGAAAGGGGGTCTAGAGAAGTTGCAGATATAGGATGGAAAATATTTGTGGTGGAAATTTTATCTTAATTTGTATCCAGAGAAGCACAGAAACCTCTACATACACACACACACACACACACACACACACACACACACACACACACACACACACTCAGAGCTATTCAGGAAATGATGATGCAGTAAGGAAAGCAGGGAGGAAGGAGGGAGAGAACAAGGCTAGAGGAGGAAAGAAGGGAGAGAATAAGGGATAAGAAGGGAACAGAAGAAGGGTCCCAAGCTGATAAAAGCAAGACTTCCTCCCGTTCTTGCTCTTCTTCCCACTGAACAGGTTCTGCCTACTCTCACACCAGAACCTACACGGTCTTCCTTCCTTGCGCTTGCCGAGGAGTCATTGCCTCCCAATGTCCCAGGCAGGAGTCTGGCAGATGTGGAGAGAGTCCCAACTGCATACAACTATCCTGCATCACCTCAGGACAGCAGGGCTAACAGCAAAACGGTCACCGCTACCTGGTGCTGGTGGGGCTGCAGGGTGTGTGTGGACTGTTGGCAGGGTACCACTGCTCTATGAGAAGCCAGCCATTGCTCACCTCTGACCCAAGTACACAGTATGGGACTTTCCAATGGCTTCGAGGAATCCATCTGCTATGGGTTAGAGATACCACCAGTAGGAAAGAGGCTTCCTCTCTGGAGCCTTCCTAAACAGGGGTCAATGTATTAGGCCAGTGGCTAACAGGAAGCAGAATCTGAGAAGCCAAAAGTCCTGAGCAACAGCCTGTGGTGGTCTTCTCTATCCTAAGCCATGTAGAGTGTTCCTAAACAGCTCCTTTAAGGCTCTCTGTGCCTTGGAGGAACTCATCCTCTCTCCTCCAGACCTGACTGACTCTGTTATTTTTTTTTCCCTTAGCTCATTCAAGACACTCCGCAGGGACAGAATACAGATTGTGCCACTTAGATTTAAGCGACTGCACAAATGAGCTAAATGCGCTTACATTTGAAGCCGGTGTCTGCCGTGTATGAGCGGCAAAATGAGTCTAGGAATTCCTTGTTTTTATTTACTTTAAATGAAATTAAATAGAAAAATTGAGAACCTTTCTTAATTTCACTGTGACAGAGTGGAAGGCCACACAGAAGCGGGGGGAGGGATTTTATAGTCCAGGAATTCTGTACCACTTCTTTCTGCTTTCTAAGGTTGTCGTTTAGCCCTGTGTCAGCAAATTCTGTAGCTGGCACATGGGCACTGCCTGTGCCCATTCTCCTCTGAACTGGGAATGACTCCATGTGTCCCTCCACAGTGCCGGTGATGAGATTCAGACCCTGAAGGGGAATGGCTCCAGTTCCCAAATCTATGAGCTGCGGGTCTTTTCAGTTTATTGAGCCTCTTTCTGTCTTGCCTTTGTTTGTTGAGGTTTTTGCTTTGTGTTTGAGAGGGGCTTATTTTGTTGGTGGTAGTGTTGTTTTAAACAGAGCCTCACTAAGTTTCTCTGACTGGTCTCAAACTCATTGTATAATATAACAACCAACTTTAAATCCTCCTGTCTCAGCCTCCCAGGGCTGGAACTGCAGGAGGGTGCCGCCACCCTTAGCATGTAAGTCATTTCTGCCTTACCTATTCACCTACAGGGAAAAGGCAAAGAAAAAGACAAAGAAGAAAACTAGAAATGACAGATCAAAGAGATACCAGAGACCAGAGAAAATCTTGATGAGGTGATGGTGAGTTCAGGCTCACCATCTTAACCTGGAAGGCACTAAGGAACCAGAAACCTTAGTGAAGACGCCAAAAATGGTTTCTATGCAGGTGGCAGTGCTGCCTAGAGGTTAGCTGTGTCCTTCCCTTCCTGTGACAGAAAGGAGGCCTCTTTCTTCCATATAAACAGAGCTTGCTAGACGGTAGCCTTTACCCTCCAGGGAAGTGTCTCAAAAAACTTAGCTCAAAACATCTCTTATCCCAAGCAGAAAACATATTCCCTCTCTTAGTGAGGACAGTTTTATCAATTATAAAAATCTATTTCTATAACATAGTTTGGGGATTTTTGTTGTTTGGTTTTGGTTTGGTTTTTAGTATATTTGGTTTTAGTTCGGGGGGGGGGTCGGGGGATGGGCTTTTAGGATTTTGTTTGGCTGAGGTTTTTTTTGTTGTTGTTGTTGTTGTTTGTTTATTTTGGGTTTGTTTTTTTTTGTTTTTGGGGGTTTTGTTTTGCTTTTTGCTTTTGTTTTGTTTTTCTTTTCTTTTTTTTTTTTTTTTTTTTTTTTTTTTTTTTTTGAGACAAGGTTTCTCTCTGTAACCCTAGCTGTCCCGGAACCCGCTAACAATACAAGCTCTTATACTTAATACAAATTGTAGGTCTCCAGTATATCACAAATGAATTGGGGCATTCATTACCTGAAGTCTGGAATGTCAGAAGACAGTTGATGTTTTTAGAGACTCAGCTTGAAGGAGAGACAAAGAGTAAAAGCAGAATTAAAGACAGAGAATGCTATTTCCATCAAATGCTTAGCAAACAGCATTTGCTAAGTGAAACTGGGCAGCAATTACATGCTAAACGGGATTTTGAAAAGAGAAAAGAATGTGACTTAGCCCTTCCTTCCAGGTGAAGAAGACTTTATTTAAAGTGAGGCACACCGTGGTTTATAAATTTCTCTTAATTATTCTCCATTGACTAATAAGGCATCCACCCAAACACATCTTTCTGTCTGTTCTCCTAAGCTTCAGTAAGCTCTTTAGACAGGCATGGGAGCCTTAATGTATTTCCTATGAAACTGTACCATTCTCCTTGATCAGCTTAGCCCAGCTTTGCAAACTGGAAAAAAAAAAAAATTCATTCCTGGCATCGACAGTCTACATGGATTCTGATGAATAATTGAATCTTAAGACCCTTTCAAGACATTTGCAAGGACAGCTTAGTGGAGAGAAAGAGTGTGGCACCACCATGTCACAGTGGAGCATACTGATGGCCTCAACTGGAGGTCAGAGGCAGAGTCCAGACTCTGGGGGACTTTAAGCTGTCAAAACTCTGTCATAAAAATGCATGGAGATGTTCCACAGTAGACTGATGGCCTCCCGCCTGCTTCCTGATAATACACAGTCTAGGTGCACTCTTCTTGTACTTGCTGTGTGACTGCAGGTCACATTCTTAATGCTTCATATTAAGCTCTCTTGAGCTTTGAATTATTTATGATAGTGTTACGGACTTATTTCTCCCTTTAATCCTGAAGCAGAAAATAATGCTGTCGTCTTGGAATGTCATGCCGAGAAACAGGGGAAGCCTCAAGTTTACCCATCCAGAAGAGAATTCCTTCTAGATGGTTTTGAAACAAACATATATGTAAATTATTTGAGACCTTTCCGGACTCCTCCCAGTGTGCACATCCTGTCTCATACAGGACTATGTAGTTAGCTGTAGTCTATGTTCCTTCTACCCGTAGAAGAAAAAAGAAAAGAAGGAAATAATACTTAGTGACTGTCCCACTTTTAGATAACCCCAAGCATTTCGCAGAGGCAATATGGAGATTGTCCTGAAGCGTGTAATACAACCCTTTAAGGACTGGGGTTAGGTGCAGATGCCTGACCCTTTGGGAACTTTGGAACTAATCAGGAGGCTGTTAATTCAGCACAATTTGAGAAACAATAAACTGCCAGACAGTTTCATTAATGTCAGTGATAACTGTATTTGCAAAAAAAAAAAAAAAGAAAATCTAAGACTCTAAACATTTCACTCACTATACATGTATGATCTATGAGTAATGTGTATGCCTCGAAAATCACTGGAAGTCGGAGTCAATTTTTTCTCAACAGTTCTCTTTGTGGTCATCAAGGAGAGAGGGCCCACCCACTACAACCCCAACACTGTGCTAGCTTCTAGAACATAACCAATAATGGTCTCTCTGTGAGCATTACCATCCTGCGTGCTTGATGCACACTGGCCAACCTCGCACAGAACTAAAGGGAAGAAAAGATTTTACAAGATTCTTTAAAAAGACAGTGAGGCTGGAGAGATGGCACAGGGTTTCAGAGCACTCACGCTTCTTGCAGAGGGTCCTGGTTCTTACTGCTCATAACTGTTCCAGGGGAGCCAGTGTCCTCTTATGAACGCTGTGGGCACCAGGTATGCATATGGTACCTGACATATATTCAGGCAAAACACTCACACATAAAATAAATCTTTTTAAAGATGAAGTAATGGGTTCTGATTACTAACTGAATCTTAAGACCCTTTCAAGGCATTTGCAAGGACAGCTTGCAAGGCGAGTCCCAGCTCTCTCACATTATTTTGTTTTTTTCTGTGTGCTAGGAATTCTGCCTACTCTCAGAATAAATATGAAGGAGCTACAGACTCAGTGTTCCCTTCTCACAGTGGCCCAGAGCTTACATTACAACAGCTCAGTTTCGATTAATAAGCATTAACAGTCTGGACGTTTCTAGCTGTCTGCTTCCAGCACAGACTCGGTGCACCCCACTTCCACCTTCATTGTGTGCTCCCGTGTGGCCTCCTAATTTCTAGTCAATGGCCATTAGGACAAACCTGCCTTAAATCCATGCAGTGGACAGTATGTGCCAAGCCTTGCGAGGCTCTGGGACCGCAAGTTGAAGAAATATTTCTCAAGAAGGTCCAGGTACAATGCTGCTCAGTCCTATGGGGTCCTGAGGTTGACCTCAGTACTCCAACCCCCTCACTTATCCTGAGGCCATTTAGATGCTCACCTGCCTTCCTACAATACTCCCAGAAGCCTTTTCTGCCAACCCTACTGCATTCCTGTAATGTCAGAATAATGCTACCAGTTTAGTCTCACTATTTTAAATCTCTCCTGGGTCAGTGAATTTCAGAACAGAATCCCCTTTGTCATGGAATGGGAAGGAAAATGGCTTCTTATACAGTAAGACTTCATCCTCCCTTCTGGATGTTAGAAAACTTTAGCAAGCTCCCTGAGCCAGCACCCTCAGTGTAATCCTCAATAAGCCAAGAGGGGACTGTGCATAAGAGCAGCGGGCGTTGACTCCTGGAAATGCTGCAGGACAGACCCCAGCTGTGTTCCCATTACCTCACAGCTGCGGCTAAAACTAAGATGAATTTGGTAAATTCTAGGTGTGTCCTAGACTCTGCCCTATTAGGGTAGATGAATCCACACCAGACTGCCTCACTGTTAACATGCCCACTGTTTAAGATGTCATAGAGACCCGTTAGAGTTGTCCTGTGGAAAACTAACCATACAGATTTCTTTCAGCCAAAACCAACCTGTAAGTATTTCCCCCATTATTGCACAAGCCAGGACGACCAAGGGATTCCTAGGAATGGCACAGCTCCCAGCCCCAGCCAAGGGCTCGTTTCCAGCCTGCAGAATCTGGAACAAGCTTTGCAGACAGATTTGACTGCCTCCTACCCATCACACATTGATCCCTATGAACAAAACTACTCCAAGGGACATCCAAATATCAACATAGGCCATGCTTTTCTGCCTGGCAGGGACTTGGCCAGCACCCCAAACTTGCCCTACACCCTGAAAGCCCTCAGTCCAGGACTACCACCAAACCTGCAGTCTGCCTCCCACCCCATTCCTATGCTGCAGAGCATTGCTGGATAAATGCTCTCTGCAAAGTGTCTCAGTTCTGCTTTCATACTTGGCTCAATGGCATGACCCACCGATTGTCACCAGTGTCATTCATTCCTTCTGGGCACCTCCCTTGTGACTTCCAGAAATGACTCCAAATTTCGTCTCTCCAAACCTGCATGCAACACAAATCCCCCCGCCCCAGGTAAATCTTTGCCAGTATGATTTCTCCAAATTGTCTCTATTGCTTTTTGTTTATTTATTTATTCTTATTTCTCTACCACTTATTCTCTCTACAAGTCCTGTTTCTAACCCAAATCTGGCATTTCCTCCCGGGTTCTTAAGCAGACCCTTACAGGGACTGGCCTCACCAGCAATCCCTACACTTGGGAGGCAGAAAGATTGCCTTGAACTCAAGACTGGTTTGGAACATATAGTGAGTTCTGAGGCAGTCTGGGCTACAGAGTAAACCCCTCCCTGCCTTTAGAAAAATCTATTTTCTATACTTGTATATTACCTATTTATTGTTTTGAGAAGAAAAATACTTCTTACATTTAAAAAGTATATACGATCTAGGTTTTGTGGATTACATTCGTGTAATCCTAGGACTTTGGGTGTGGAGGTAGGAAGGTTGTGAGCTCAAGGTCATTCTCAGCCACCCAGTGAGTATGAGGTAATCCTAGATCCTTTGTCTTACATTAGCCCCTCCCAAAACGTATAGAGGGCTGATGGGAAAGAGCACACAAGAACTTCAGGGCCCCCAAACCAACTCAGTATCCATACAGTGGGAACACGCCACTGAAGTAGAGCCCAAGCCCAAAGTGTATTGTGCCAGAGTGAGCCTACAGGTTTGTCACTTGTCACAAATTTGCTGGTTAGCAGATACTGACAGCCAGGGAAGGTGTATATGTAGGGGGCAGGGAACTTACGAAGTCTCTCCCTACCTTCTGCTTAGTTCCGCTGCACACCTGAAACTGCTTTAGAATGAAAGCTTAAGATGTAAATAATGATGTAATGGTCACCCATCGTGTGACTTGAAGAAAAAAGCATTGCCAATATTCTCTAGCTGGGCTAGGGCTTAATTTTGTTCCTAATCCTTCCCCCCACAAGCACCAGACACATAGAGACGCACACCCATGCGTGTGCACAGACGTGGTCTTTTCTGACAGGAATTCTTTGTATCCTCACTAACTCCTCCATGCAGCCATCTTTTCTGCTACTATGCCCCTGGGCTCTGCTCGTTACACTACACATGGAGTTCTTCCTTCCCTGCTGCCTTCTCTAGCTCCTTTCTTTTTCTGACCTTTGACCCTGCATTTCTGTTTTCTCTCGTCAGTATCTTATCCATTTCCACTGATTTGCCTCTCACAGATCTAGACTGTCAGCCTCATTTTACCCACACCCTATTTCCAAATTTCCATCGCACCATGGACAGTCTATAGCCATCCTAGGAGCTTAGCAAGTTCAGCAGGAAGGGGCTGTGTGGAGGACAGGGCAGGGCTGTGTGGAGGACTACTGGATAGGTAGCTATATACCTGAATAGAAATTTTCTAAATTGACAAGTTGAGTCTAATAGGATAGTTTTACAAAAAATCAATGTAATAACCTGATGATGGCTCTGAGTTCCCAAACAAATGCTTAGAGAAATCAGGAGTCATGAGTTACACAGAGAAAAGCCACAAAAGTTAGAATTAAATACCAAGGTCATTGTACCAACACATGAGAAAGAGAATCGGGGCTGGAGAGATGGCTCAGCGGTTAAGAGCACTGACTGCTCATCCAGAGGTTCTGAGTTCAATTCCCAGCAACCACATGGTGGCTCACATCCATCTGTAATGGGATCTGATGCCCTCTTCTGGTGCATCTGAAGACAGCTACAGTGTACTTACATGTAATAAATAAATTCTAAAATAATAATAATGATGATGATGATGATGACTTTGCCACCAAGCCCAAGGTTCTGCGTTTGAGTCCTCAAACGCATACTGCGGAAGAAGAGAACCAAATACCAAGACTTTTTCTCTGACCTCCACAAGCACACAGTGACAGTGGCAGGTACACACAGAAACTAAAGGAAGGAGGGGGGGTCTTTAATTTTTAATAACAGCTTTTAAGTGCTTGAACCTCCCTTCTAGCCTACCACCCACCAGAGGTAGTGGAAAAAGGAAGAGACCTGTTTAGAAATTGTTCTTTGGAGCAAATCCCATCTGTGTTGTCAGGAAACCAGCAGTCCAGCTCACAGGTCAGCAGAGACAGCTCGATCCACTCACAAACCTTTCATGAATACACCAGCCGTCCGGTTCAGTAGAGTCAGGATAGCAAATAGGAATCAGCAGCAATGGCATAAACAGCCAGGCCTCAGCATCGACAGCACAAGGGACTAGGGACACCAGAAGCCCTTTGCTCTGCCTCTCTCAAGGAAGCAGAGATCAGGAAAGACGAAAGACCAACAAGCGTTGCAAAGCTAGCTATGCAAGAAAGCCAAGCCTCCATCACTGTCTGTTGAGTTCTATTTATACTCCCTCAGCACGAGTCTGTCTTAGCAAAGCTCCATGAGAGTCTGTCTCAGCCGACATCACTCTGCCAATCGCCTCGAGTCCTCAGAAGCAGCAAGAAGCTGAAGGACCCTCAAGAAAAGTTTTGGTTTTTTTTTTTGTTTGTTTTTTTTGTTTTTTTTTTTTTTTTGGTGTGTTTCTCTCTATGGAGTCATGACAAGTGCAGCTCAACAACGCAATGTTCAGTGTACTAATACATGTGTGTCATCAGCAAAGACTCCTTCATCATGTGTCCTTTCACGTGCTTGCTTTAGCAGAACATCCTTTCACCTGTGTCTGCTTCAGTTTCCACTGAGAGGAGAGAGGGAGATGGAGAGAGAGGGGGGGAGATTCCAGGCTGTGAAAGGCAAGATATCCGCAGCAAGGAAGCAAATGTCCTTAACGGACAGCATATGACTCGGGACAGTGGCTTCTGACTTCAGTTCTAGACACCATATTCAAAGAAAGACTCGGAAAGGCACAGGTAGGACCATGGTAGTGTCACTGTGGGCATGGGCTTTAAGAGCCTCATCCTAGTTACCTGAAAGCCAGTCTTCTCCTGTTTGCCTTTGGATGGAGATGTAGAACTCTCAGCTCCTCCAACCCCACCAATCACAGATCACAGTTAGAAACCTCTGTGTTTGTCTCAACGCCACTTATCAAAGAAAAGAGTGACCAAAATACAAGTGTTGTATTTGGAGATCTGTTTCTTCATCTGGGAGTTAGCACAGGACAGCTTAGGATCAGGGTAGCAGGATGCGGCCACAGAAGCCAATGATACTGGAAGCCTACTGCATCCCAGGAGATTTACTGTGACTGCACACTTAGTTCTCACTGGTCAGTGAACAGTTGGGTCTGCTGTCATTACAGTGGTGGGGAAGACAGGCTAAGTAATGTCACCTGACTAGCACAGCTTCACACAGGGTCACCTGCTGAGCCAGGATTTGAACCCAGTTCTCTGACACTAGGCCCATTTTGCCTTCTTTCTGTCATGCTCTCTCATGCTAAGCAGGCCTGATCATGATGCAGACAGGCATATCTTCCCAGGAAAAGAAAATTTTAGCCCATTTCAACTTCAGTCTCGTTTCCATCTGGCCAAACGTTTATCTTTCTTTACCTTTCCTATCTCCAATGTCATTTCTCAATTTTCCCTTTCCTCCCCACCCCCCAAACAAGGTTGCATTTAGCTCAGTTCTCCCTCGGCACAAATCTCCCACAACATGCCAGAGAGAAGAAGGACAGACCGCCACAGGGCACAGAGAAGCAGCCAAGCAGGGTACACAGGTCAGGGGTGGATTCTTCATCCAGGGTCACCTGCCTCACCCCAACTGAATCTTGCACATTCTTATTGCTGTTCTTGGGAGGTGCTTATGCTCAGTGGAGAAAAGTGAGGTGTGACGCTCAGGTCATGACTCTGAGACCACCAACTGTGAAGCAAATTATATGACCTTTGTATCCTTTTTTATCCGTAATGTGGAGGCAGTAATAGTACCTACCTGTTGCACTTGTGATTAATGTCACTCTAATCGCCCCAGCGACACCAGTGCCTTGCTACCCAGCCTGATGTTTTGGGTTCCCAAATGAAAGACACACATACAGCCTCCTATTTTAATATGCTTTCAACAGCTACATAGCTGAGCCACTCCCAGACTTCCATATGGCTAACACCTTCCTCTGATGCTCTTCAGTTATTTCTTACTAAAATCCATATTCCATCTTTTCCCCCTTAGACCCAATGGGGAGGTGGGGCTGCTCTTCCCTGGCTCTTACATAATTTGTAAGCCCTCTCTTCTCAAGCCTGGACCTTATTCCTTTCCTGGCATGGCAGTTCTCCATCCTTCTTCCTCTCTCTGTCCCCTTATCTTTGAATCCTAAAGTCTCACCTTTGTCTCCCTGCCTAGTCATTGGCCAGCAACTTTATTTACCACTCAGAACTAACTGAAAGCAGAGACCCTCTGAGTCTTAAACACAGGTTCTTATGCAATTTTCGGAAACCAAATAACATAATGCAAGCATTAGAACAAATCCAAAACGCCTACCTCTTGGATGCTGTATGTTCATAAAATGCCTAAAGCAATGGATCTCAGCTTTCCCAATGTTGTGATCTTCGAATACGATTCCTTATTTTGTGGCCACCACCCAAGCATAAAATTATTTTCATTGCTGTTTCATAATTGTAATTTTGTTACTGTTATGAATTGTAGCGTATGTATCTGATACCCCTGTGAAAGGGGTCAAGACCTTCAGGTTAGGAACTCCCAGCTTAGAACCTGTCCCAGCACAACTTTAGCCTATAAAAATAGCAGCTAGCTAGCCTTCTTCCCTCAGCTAGCAAGCATGTGTGGAGTCCCCTCTGTATTAAGGTCTCACCAAGAGAAGTCTGTGATGAAGCACAAGTCTATAATCTCGCCACTCAGGAGACTGAGGCAGCACTATTCCAAGTTTGAGGCAAGCCTGGGCTACATAACAGGCGTCTATAAAAATAAAATTGGAGTATGGAGAGAGATCGCTCATCTGTTAAGAGCAGAGTCTGCTCTTGCAGAGGACAAATTCAATTCCCAGGACCCAAAAGACAGCTCACAGCCATCGATAACTTTAGTTCCAGGGAACCCAATGCCCTCTGCTGGCCTCCATGGGCATGTGTACAAAGACATACATGCAGAGAAAACACTCCTACGCATAAAAACAAATAAATATACATTTTTTAAAAAGAAAGGAGTGAGGGAATGAGGGAGGTGTTGAGGAGAGATCGGAAGGCTGAGTGCTGTTTACAAGACAAGAAACAGCATGTTCTAGTGACTAACATGAAATTTGGTGCCAGAGTCCAAGTCCCACCGCTTACCAACCAACCTGAAAACTACTCATCTTCTCCCAACCTTCCAGTTCCTCTCATGGCTGTAGCAGTGACAGCTACCCATAGAGCAAGGAGTCCCGATTTTTAAAATATAGGAGGGCCTTTAGTACAGAGCCTGCTCCTTGCCTAGTAAAGGCAAAATCAATAGCATTTTCTAACATTATAGTGTAAGGGTCCATGATTCACCAATGATGCCCTGGACTCAAATAGCCTGCAAACTCGGTGTTTTATTCTGCAGAAGTCCAGCACGCTGGGGTCTCCCATTACCAACATAGAGAGACAGCCAAGTGAGCTCGAAGGTCTGATTTAAAGCACTTTAGGGGGGTCTGGGGTAGGTGATCTTTATCTTGCTCCATCTCTAAGGACATTCCATTACCAGGGAATGGGGTCTGAAAACTGTTCCTGAGGAAGTAGCTGAGGAAGTCTGGAAACTGTTGCTAACCCATGGTCATTGCCTTAGGCCAAGTGGCAGAGCAGCTTCTAAGGGCAGTACAGTTTCTGAGTAGCTGCCTGAAGCCTAGTTTTTGTTGTTGTTGTTTGTTTGTTTGTTTGTTTGTTTTCTGGCCTTTGGGGGGGTTGGTTTGGTTTCATTTGGTTTTTGGGTTTTTTTGTTTTGGTTTGGTTTGGTTTGGTTTTTTCCTATTAACTGACTGGCCTGGGCTTGCCTGGACTTGCCTGGTTCTTAGGCCTAGTATCCTAAACTGACAGTTTGAAGCCTGTCATGGCGTCAGCCTAGCCTTCTCAAAAGGCATCGTCTAAAGACTAAGACACTGACTTCAGGGAGCTTCTAGCAGATGGGAAAGCCTGAGGAAAGCTCTTCCATCACAAAAGTTAAAAAAAGAGACCTGTGGTAGCAGAAACTTTACCAAAGAATGCCAGCCCAGCTGATATACAAGAGAAATTTCTGGTTTCCCTATATCCATAGTAAGGTCTTCCTCTGCAGTATAGGGTAGGGGTTGGGGTATGGAGCACTCCAAACAAACTGGAAGGCTCTGGGTTTCTAGAAGGTTCCACCATGCAAAAGCCTTTAGGAAGATAGATATGCAGTGTGTCCCAAAACATTCCAAAGTGAAGGAACAGGTCTCCCAATGCACACCTCTCGTCTTGGTGTATATAAGGAAGGGCAGGCATTGCACCGGGAAGTCACAGAGAGATACACATCAATGCAGAGCCGGAAGTAAATAAGTGTTTGATGAGGGTCACCCTAATCAGCCTGTTTCCCTTTACCCAGTAAAATATGCTAAAGAGAGTTTTAATCCTTGCAAAGCCAACTGCAGGAAGGCCTAGGGGGTCTAAGCCTTTCAAATCATTGCAAAGGTGTGTATGGAAATGAGACGCCAGCAGGCTCAGCTCAGTTTCCTGGAAGAAACATTTTCAGGTAAATACAGTTAGTAAAAGAAAAAATATTACAGCAGATGATCCCACTAAAAGAAACCAGGATAGCAATCTTTAAATTAAAAAAAAAGTGATCCTGTGCGTCTACATGTGTTGTAGTTCATTCACCCAACATTTCCAACTCCGGATTCTATGCACACACAAACTGCTTCTGTTTGATGGAGGTGAAGCCCCAGCAAGATCTTTCAGTGGGTCCACATACCAGGCGATCTTGCTTGACCTCAGAGTGTTAGGGTAAAGTCTGATTGGCTTTTTAAGGAGGAACTCTGGAAGTGGGGAGCTGGAGGGAGGAGGCATGGAGAGAAGTCTGAAAAGAACGCCATGAATCGTGCATTACCAAGGTGAACACTACAGTCGGGGTGGATGGGAGGGGAGCCCAGACATGTGATAGGTCTCCCAAGAAACGTCATCTAGAACAGATGGCAGCTGCTCTAACCTCATTTCCCTAAGACTCTTATTAGAATTATGTTAATCTGACTCTGGATATCAAATTAACTTGGACAAATCACAATTGATACCAATTAGCAGCCGTGGAAAGTATTTTGTCTTGTACTGCAATTCACAGTTACTCCAGGATCACAATCTGATTGATTTGCTTTAATTAATATTTGATTTCTATAAAAAGAAGTGGAAAAAATTATCGAAGCCATCTTTCAGCTTGAGAGTGTCTTTGTTCTAAAAGAAAACCTTCTGTCCAAAGTAATTCTTTTAGGATTTATTTATTTTATTCATATGAATACATTGTAGTGTCTTCAGACACACCAGAAGAGGCCATCAGATCCCATTACAGATGACTGTGAGCCACCATGTGGTTGCTGGGAATTGAACTCAGGACCTCTGAAAGAACAGTCGGTGCTCTTTAACCACTGATCCATCTCTCCAGTCCCATGAGTAATTTCTTTTTTCTTTTTTTTTTTTTTTTTGTTTTGTTTTGTTTTAATTGGATATATTTTATTTACATGTCAAATGTTATCCCTTTTTCTGGTTTCTACCCCATAAACCTTCTATTCCATCCCCCCTCCCCCTGCTTCTATAAGGGTGGCCCCCTACCCTCCTGACTCCCTGCCCTGACATTTCCCTACACTGGGGCATCAAACCTTAGTAGGACTTCTCCTCCCATTGATGGCCAACAAGACCATCCTCTGCTACATATGCAGCTTGAGCCACGGGTCCCCCCATTTGAACTTTTTGGATAGTGATTTGGTCCCTGAGAGCTATGGTTGCTTGGTATTGTTGTTCTTATGGGGTTGAAACCCCTTTCAGCTCCTTCAATCCTTCCTCTAACTCATTGGGAACCCTGTGCTCAGATCAGTGGTTGACTGTGAGCATCTGCCTCTTTATTTGTCATGATCTGGTAGAGCTTCTCAGGAGACAGCTATGTCAGGCTCCTTTCAGCATGCACTTCTTGGCATCAGCAATATTGTCTGGGTTTGGTGGCTGTATATGGGCCAGATCCCCAGGTGGAGCAGTCTCTGCTTCACTCTTTGTCTCCATATTTCCTCTTGTGAATATTTTTATTCCCCCTTCTAAGGACTGAAGCACCTGCACTTTGGTCTTCCTTCTTCTTGAGCTTCATGTGGTCTGTGAACTGTATCTTGGGTAATCAGAGCTTTGGGGCTAATATCCACTTATCAGTAAGTACATACCATGTGTGTATATGTTCTTCTGTGATTGGGTTACCTCACTCAGAATGATATTTTCTAGTTCCATCCATTTGCCTAAGAATTTCATGAAGTCATTGTTTTTAATAGCTGAGTAGTACTCTATTGTGTAAATGTACCACAGTGTCTGTATCCATTCATCTACTGAAGGACATATGGGTTCTTTCCAGCTTCAGTAAAGCTGCTATGAACATGGTGAAGCATGTGTCCTTGTTGTATGTTGGAGTATCTTTTGGGTATATGCCCAGGAGTGGTATAGCTGGGTCCTCAGGTAGTACTATGTCCAACTTTCTGAGGAACCTCCAGACTGATTTCCAGAGTGGTTGTACCAGCTTGCAATCCCACCAACAATGAAGGAGTGTTTCTCTTTTTACACATCTTTGCCATCATCTGCTGTCACCTGAGTTTTTGATCTTAGCCATTCTGACTGGTGTGAGGTGGAATCTCAGGGTTGTTTGATTTATATTTCCCTGATGACTAAGGATGTTCAAGACTTCTTTAGGTGCTTCTCAGTCAGTCATTCAATATTCCTCAGTTGAGAATTCTTTGTTTAGCTCTGTACCCCATTTTTAAAAGGGTTATTTAATTCTCTGGAATCTAACTTCTTGAGTTCTTTGTATATATTAGCCCTCTATTAGATGTAGGGTTGGCAAAAATCTTTTCCCATTCTGTTGGTTGCCCTTTTGTCCTAATGACAGTGTCCTTTGCCTTACAGAAGCTTTGCAATTTTATGAGGTCCTATTTGTCAATTCTTGATCCTAGAGCATAAGCCATTTGGTGTGCTGTTCAGGAAAATTTTCCCTGTGCCTATGTGCTCTAAGCTCTTCCCCACTTTCTCTTATTAGTTTGGGTGTATCTGGTTTTATGTGGAGACGTTGATCCACTTGGACTTGAGCTTTGTACAGGGTAATAAGAATGGATCAGTTTGCATTCTTCTACATGCTGACTGCCAGTTGGACTAGCACCATTTGTTGAAAATGCTATCTTTTTCCACTGGATCGTTTTAGCTTCTTTGTCAAAGATCAAGTGGCCATAGGTGTGTGGGATAGAATCTTCAATTCTATTCCATTGATCTACCTGCCTGTCTCTGTACCAATGCCATATAGTTTTTATCACTATTGCTCTGTAATACAGCTTGAGGTCAGGGATGGTGATTCCCCCAGAAGTTCTTTTGTTGTGGAGAATAGTTTTCAATATTCTGGAATTTTGTCATTCCAAATAAATTTGCAAATTGCCCGTGAGCCAATTCTCCAGCCTCAAAGTCATTCTCACCATTGTGATGAAGTGATGTGTCCTAAAGATAAAGCCACACTTTATATTCATTCATTAAGCACTAGAAACAAGAAAGACTTGGAGCAATCTAATTAAGAAGACCAGGAAGATGGCTTAGCTACCAAAAGTGCTTGGCCAACCTGAGTTATACATCTGGATCCCAGGTAGAGAGATCCCATTTCTGGAATTTGTGCCCTGACTTACACACACACACACACACACACACACACACATACACACACACATACTCACACACAAAACAAACACATTCACACACTCACACAAACACACACACACAGTCACACGCACAGACTAATAGAAAAAAAATATAAAGGAAGATTCACAAAGCTTTTACTAAGACTATTGCAGGGTAATTTTAGGCAGATTTCTTTATAACATGCTAATGTTTTCTTCTTTCAAAAGTATTTGTCAAAGAGCTCTTACTGGACAACTAAGAAAAAAAAGACAAACCTGACATTAATAGTGACATGATATAATGTAATTTTTTTTTTTTAGTTATTTCATCGTGGATAAGCTTAAATTGTGCTCCTGGGATTGGGTCCATGCTGAATGGTATTACAAACCGTTCTATTTTTAGCCCACTGTTTCTGCAGCCCGGCTGTTAAAAATAGAAGACAGCCTAGCAGAGTTCGGAGGCCTGAAGGTTTTCCTTACTGATGAATGAAAATGAAGCAGGGTCTCCAGCTTTGACTGGAGGGAAGGTGTGGTGTGTGCAGCAGTGAGCCTGTTACCAGACTGAGTCCTGTACTTCGGAAATTCCGGTGCAAAGTGTCAACGAGGCAAAGGCTGGGAAACACAGCGGAAGGGAGGGGGTGGCCGGGGAGGCTTCCTGTGATTGTTCGGGACTCTAGGTGATATCCCTAAACTTGATTCTAGTGAAAAAGTCTTTCCTTCCTCAGAACTATGACTCAGTTCCTCATTGAGTATTTGTGCCAGGTCTTCTTTGCACCCAAGATCAAAGACCACCAGGGGGCGCCAAAAACCCTCCAGGGAAGTGGGGGGTATGATACACTCTAGCCTAGCTAGATCACCTCCTTTCTCCTGCATCTGGCCTAAACCATACTCCTCTTGAACATCCATACCTTGGCTGTGTGGAAGTCTACAGTGCACACAGTGGCTGAGCTGAGGACTAGGTTCTGGGGCTGGCTTCTCTGGTATGCAAACACAGGTAAGGACCTCCTAAGCATTCCTAGATGCTGCCTGGACTTGACCTACTCCCCAATACTATACCTGTTGCGTGCCAACTGATCAGTTCTGCGGTGTACTCCCATAAACGTGGAGCTGTAGGGTTCCTGGTGGACCAGCACTACCATGGAAAAGATATTTGATTCCATTCCTTTCTGTGACTTCTTGGTTCCTCTGTCCTTCCTCGGGGTCATTCTGAGACCTAATTGTCTGTTGTAAGTCTTTATTTTGGCACCTTCTCATCCACATATTCCTCACACATCCCCACACAGGTCGCCAAAGTTCTCTTTGGTCCTTCCTTCTTCAAGCGAAGTTCACAAGCACTTCTGTGTCAGAAGCACGTGAGCCGTACAAGTACCTAGAGACACAACATAGGAATCTCTGCTTAATGGGTTTTCTAATCGAATCCTACACATGGTAAAGAATCTATGCTATATTCAGAGTGAGATTTTTAAGACTTTTCTAGGTGTATTTATGTTTGGGAGTGGGGGTGTGCGTGGATAGTACATTGCCAAGTGAAATGCATGCAGCACATCTGGAGGTCAAAGGCCAGCTTGTAGAAGTCAGGTCCCTCCTTCCACGTTGTGAGCTCCAGGGATGGCGGCAAGTGCCTTTTTACCCACTGAGCCACCTATGGGCACCATCGGAAGCTATTTTAAACTGAAATGTAGGCTGCTGTCAGCCAGCTGTCAGCTGGGAAGGGGCCTCATCTGATTAAAATAATTCACACTCAACTGTGAGCAAATAAACTCCACCTTTCTGAGAATTCGCCTTTTGATATTCTGCAAGCTGTAATTTCCAATTAGTGAAACGTGTGGGGTGGATGTTTAAAGAAAAAAGAAACTCCGTATCTGTGGCCCAGGCCTTAGGGAAGGAAGCCTTGCTGGGGACGGGAAAGACGGTTGTGGTTCAGCCCGAAAACATTCACTGACGGAGCAGAAAGAGAGGGGTGGGAAGCCGGGAGGGGGTGAGACTTAGAGGAAGGGTGGGGGAGGGGCGGCCCTCTAGTGTCCCTGCTCACATCAACACTGACGCCCTGTGCGGATGGAAAAGGACCCAGCAGCCTTCCTTCCCACTGTGTGCCGCAGCAGGTAATAATTATAAGTCCTGCAGGCAGGTTCACTACCTCAATAGTTTATGTGCCCGAATGAAACACACACAGCCCTTATATCTAATATGCTCAGTATCTGGGCCACTGCCTATCTGCCGTGTGGTTAATCCCAAGTTATTACTTACTAACTCTGTGTTCTAACTTGGCTGCCCAGACCCTCTGGGCCAAGCTCTCCCGGCTCCTTCATATGGGAGCTAAGGCTCTCCATCCTTCACTCTTCTCTGTCTCTCCCTCTCCTCCACCGCTCCCAGCACGATGGATCTCCTCCGCCCTCTCCTGCTCCTGGTCCCAAATTCAGGAAATCCTACAATCCCGCCTCTGTCTGTCCTCCCCAGCTATTGGCTGTTGGCATCTTTATTACCCTGAACCAGCTGGGGACAGGTTTCCAGAAGCTATGTGCACGCACTCTCGTACAGTTTTGGGGAGAACATAATTAGCATGCACAGTACAAGCCTCTCTAAAACACCCGTATGATGTTGAAGCTGCCGAGCTGATGGAAGGGCAGAAGCCCATGCTCTTTGCTGCTTCTAGGCCATTTCTACTCCCTCCAAACATCACTAAGGGTCTGGGCCCTGTGTGCTGTCCAGTTTTATGTCAACTTGACATAAGCTAGAATCATATTTTGAGAAAGAGAACCTCAATTATGAAGATGCTTCCACCAGATTGGCCTGTGGTGCATTTTCTTAATTTGGACTGGTACCCTCCACTGGGCACCGGATCCTGGAGTGTAAAAAAAAAAAAAAAAAAAAAGCAGACCGTGGGGAGCAAGACAGTGAGCAGCACTCCTCCATGGCTTGTGCATCAACTACCACTTCCAGGTTCTTGTCCTGCTTTCTTTTTCCTCAACAACTTTATTTTTAAAAAAACAAAGATAAATGTACAGATTTTTAAAAAGCATTTCTGCATGAAGTTATATGAATATATCTTTGTCAGTACTTGATTTTTTTTAAAGGTTTGATAATATGCATTGAAATCTTACTAGTTCCAATGAGCATAAAGCACATGTAAAACAAAATGTAACATGGAAATCTCAGTTTTCTTGGTGTGTAAAGACTAAACATAATGATTTTTAAATACCAAGAATTGCTACAAGGCTGCATTCTTAGCTCTTGAGTTATTAATGATTTAAGGTCTAGGTGTACCACACTCTGAGAGGGTGCTATACACTTTTTCTTTTCTAAGAAGGACTGAGGCTTCCACTTTTTGGCCTATTTTTTTTTTTCTTCATATGGTCTGTGAGTCGTTTCTTGAGTATTCAGAGCTTTCTGGGGCTAATATCCAATTATCAGTGACAGCATATTATGTCTGTTCTTTTGTGACTGGGTTACCTCACTCAGGATGATATTCTCTAGATACATCCATTTTCTTAATAATTTTATAAAGTCATTGTTTCTGATAGCTGAGTAGTATTCGTTATGTAAATATACCACAATTTTTGTATCCATTCATCTACTGAGGACATCTGGGTTCTTTCCAGCTTCTGGCTATTATAAATAAGGCTGCTTTGAACATGGCAGAGCATGTGTCCTTGTTAGATGTTAGAGCTTCTTTTGGGTATATGTCCAGGAGGGATATAGCTGGGTCCTCAGGTAGTACTATGTCCAATTTTCTGAGGAACCTCCAGACTGATTTTCAGAGTGGTTGTACCAGTTTACAACCCCACCAACAGTGGAGGAGTGTTCTTTTTTCTCTGCATCCTCGCCAGCATTTTCTGTCATCTGAGTTTTTGATCTTAGCATTCTGACTGGTGTGAGGTGGAATCTCAGGGTTGTTTTGATTTGAATTTCCCTGATGACTAGAAATGTCAAGCATTTCCTTAGGTGCTTCTCGGCCATTCAATATTTCTCAGTTGAGAATTCTTCATTTAGCTCTGTACCCCATTTTTTAAATAGGATTGTTTGATTCTCTAGAGTCTAACTTATTGAGTTCTTTGTATATATTAGACCTCTATCAGATGTGGGATTGGTAAAGATCCTTTCCTAGTCTGTTGGCTGCCATTTTGTTTTCTGGCCAGTCCTGATTTCTTCTGGTGAGGAACTGGGATGTAGAAGAATCAACTGAAATGAACCATCCTCCCCAACTTGTTTATGATCATGTCGTTTTAAGCAACAGAATCCCTAACACACCGTCAGCTCTCCCTTCCTCTTCCTACCCCCTTCAGGGGACTCATCTAATCTCATAGTCTTTAAGTACTGTCTGTTCAACCAATGACTCTCAACTATAGCTCTCCAGCCCTAAGTCTCCCCTGATTTCCTGTCTAGTGGCCCACCTTATGTCTATCCTCAGATATTTCATTTTAAAAAAAAAGATCAATTACTTAATAATCAAATGATTCTCTCATTCTTTCACTCTCCTTCCCTCGCTCTCCTTTCCACCTCTCATTGCACACATTCACACATATACACACACACACATACACACTACTTATACAACTTCTCACAAAATCCTACTGCCTATGACTTTAAACCTGCAAACTCATACCATTCCTGTCCTGCCTCAGCCTTCCAAATTCAAGGCCATCCCAACAAACATGAGGCATCCCACACAGCATAAACAAGCATCTCAAAGCTGACCCCTCCTCCACTACCAGCTTGGTAACCACAATAGCATCTCTCCTAGACCACTTCCGCTGCCTCTGAACTGTCCTTCCTGCCTTCCCCCTTCCCGGATATGGTCTGGCTGCCACATAATTCCACAGTGAGCCTTTCTTCTGACAGCTCTCTCCTCCACCCCCCTTCAATCCCAGTAGTTTTCCACTGCTTTTAGACTAAGCACAATGCCCAAGGCTCAATACTTGGAGCTGGGGGTAAAATGGAAAAGAAAAGCAACTCAAAGCACAGTGCCTCAGCCCAAATATCTTCCAGAACCTTGGGCCAACACCAGCACCTTTCTCCTGCTCGCTGGCTTCATCCATGCCCCCTGCCTTTGCCTTTGATGATACCACATCTGGAAGGTGCTCAGACCCACATCTTTAATGCCCTCACCTTCCCTGATCACCTGCCCTAAATAGACTGCAATCCTCTTGCCCCGAGGAATGTTCCTTTTTATCACTTTACATCTTATTATTGCAGATATTGGTTAGTGTCCTACCAGTTCAAATATGAACCTCATGAGAGCTAAGGCTTCTCTCTTTTGTCCATCACCGTGTGCCTAGAACAGTACCTGACCTGTCGTGGGTACTCAGTTGATATCTGTTCAATGGATGGAGCCAAACCAAGAGATGTGAGGCATGAAGGCTGCAGACTGGGAAGCTATGTGAAAGTTCTACCCGGAGAGCCGGAAGAAAGAGAAGCTGTTGCTTGCTCTCTGGATCCCCTGCATGTTATTTTATGTCCCCATTTACATGTCCTCATTTGGTTCTAATCAATGGTCATTTCAGAAGTTCTGGACCTTTCCTTTTCACACATTATGGGGAAAAAACTTTCTCCCCCCACGCTGTAAGTGCTGGAAATTATGCATTCAAAATTACCGAATCACAGACTTGGCTTTTATCCATTTACTGAACATAAAAGAGCGCTAATGAGATCAGGCAATAGGAAGTTTTTCTATTGCAAAATTATATTAATGGAATCTCCTAGGGTCTGAACTGCTCTCGCTGAAAGTTAAGCACATTCCAGAAATTGCATTAGAACTCTCTCAGTCCTCATGGGTCTCTGGGGTCAGGACAGGAAAGATGCTCCTCTGAGCAGCCCACTTGCTTTCTACACATGAGTGGATTTGGCTCTGTGTGGGGACTTCCTTCCTGTGCCTCAGAGAAAAGCCCTGGTGTTTTCTCTGGTCATGCCTGTTGGGCAGACAGTCATTCCCTCCCACGTGTTACCACAGAGACAGCATTAACCCACAAGGGCTGCCATTGCTGCTCAGCATAGCTAGAGGCAAGATGGCTTCCTCACAGGAAATAGCTGAGGTGAAGGCTGAGTGTTGTCTAGTTTGTCACACTGGAGCCTTGTCAGCTGGGCATGGCGGCACGTTCCTGTAACCCCAGCACTCTGGAGATGAAGGCAAAAGAGATAGTGAGAATGGGTACCCCGGAGACAGCTCTCAGATCTCGAATTCCAGTGATTGAAATGAAAGAAGCTCTTTAAGGAAGACATTCCAGAAAACCAGAGGAAACGAGCAAGATAAGGCTCTTTCACTGATCTGGGGCCAGTCTGGCAGGGGACAGTGCACTGGGCTAGCTCAAGGCTCACTGAATCTGGGGCCAGTCTGGCAGGGGACGGTGCACTGGGCTAGCTCAAGGCTCAGTGAATCTGGGGCCAGTCTGGCAGGGGACGGTGCACTGGGCTAGCTCAAGGCTCACTGAATCTGGGGCCAGTCTGGCAGAGGACGGTGCGCTGGGCTAGCTCAAGGCTCAGTGAAAGGAATAAGGAATAAGATAAAGAGCTATTGATCAGGGCATCCAAAGTCATTCTTTTACCTCCAATCACACATGTACCCTCCACACACATACATACACCACATGCACCACACACACACATACATACACCACATGCACCACACACACACATACATACACCACATGCACCACACACACACATACATACACCACATGCACCACACACACACACATATGCACTACATGCACCACACACACACATACATACACCACATGCACCACACACACACATACATACACCACATGCACCACACACACACATACATACACCACATGCACCACACACACACACATATGCACCACACACACACATATACACATGACATTTACCCCACAGCATTGAGGATAGAACACCTGGTTGTTGTCATTGAAGCACACATGTCAGTAAGGAAGACAGCCCTCTAAGTAATGGGGATTTCAGGTTACAGTGGAGTCACTGTTGTATGTATGTATGTA
This sequence comes from Micromys minutus, assembly GCF_963924665.1. Lineage (NCBI taxonomy): Eukaryota > Metazoa > Chordata > Mammalia > Rodentia > Muridae > Micromys > Micromys minutus. The sequence continues at coordinate 11,783,244 of NC_137958.1, read as the reverse complement.
TAATCATGTATAGACATATGAAAAACACACATCTTAAACTAACCTTGAAAAAGTTTTGAAAAACTTTCTCAAAGGATAATTGAATATTTGCAATGAATCCAAGTCTTCCAGAAGGAAAAAGAGATTATCTTCTCTGAGCTGTTTTCACTGATTAATCTGCCCTAAATGATCATATCGGGAGCCAAGGTTTGTTTTTTGTTCTCTTTTGAGAGGTTCATTTGTGTGCAGGGTGTAGTGTGTGTGTGTGTGTGTGTGTGTGTGTGTGTGTGTGTGTGTGTGTGTGTGATATGTGGTGGTTTGTGTGGTGTGTGTATATGTGTGAGTGTGTGCGGTATGTTTGTATATGTGTGTTTGGTGTGTGTGTGTTATCTGTGATGTATTTGTGTGTATGTGTGTGTGTGTGGTGTGTGATTGTGGTACATGTGTATATGTATGTGAGGTGTGTGTGGTGTGTGTGTATGGAATGTGTGATATGTGGTACATGTATATATGTCTGTGTGGTGTGTGTGTGATATGTATGTATATGTGTGTTGTGTGTATTGTGTGTGTGTGGTAAGTGGGTATATATGTGTTTGTGTTTGGTATGTGTGGTATGTGTGGTGTGTGGTATATGTGTGGGGTATGCATGTATGTGTGTGGTACAAGTGCATATGTGGTGTGTGTATGTGTGTGTATGTGTGGTATGTATTTATGTGGTATGTGTGTGTATGTGAGTAAGTGTGTATGTGTGTGAATGTGTGATGTATATGTGGTGTGTGTGTGTATACTGGATCTCAAGCCCAGAGCCTCACATGTCTTAGTCAAGCACTGTACTATTAAGCTACATCCTTAGGCCCAGTAGATCAAGGTAAAACTCTTTTGTATCTGTCCAGACACATGAAACTATGATGTTTACAGGGGAGAAAAAAAATGAATGAAACTCAAATGGACAAATACTGAATGTTTTTCTCATGTGTAGAACAGAGATTCAAAATGTTTTTTTGTTTGTTTGTTTGGTGTGTGTGTGTGTGTGTGTGTGTGTGTGTGTGTGTGTGTGTGTGTTAAAAACAAGAAAGGGGCTCTTGAGAGGGGGAAAAGATCTTAAGGAGGGAGAGAGAGCAACCGGAATTCATATGATAAGGAAGCAGAAGAGAGGTCCCTAAGGCGAGGGAGGGAAACAGCAGAGGCAGCACGTGGAATGGCAGGGGAGAGAGAAGCAAATGAGAACCAGGGCTAAGAACACATGTGTCTGGGATGCCGCGGCAAATCCATTGTTACAGATTTTACTTGGTTTTAAAACTTCTATTTAAAAGGTCAACAAAAAGAAGAGGGAGAATAAACTGTCACATAAATAACAGCGTCACCCCACATAGAGACACACTGAGCCTGCCAGAAGCCAGAGGGTGAGAAAATAAGACAAAGTATGTAATTACTGAAACTCACAGTAGTAATCAATTCAAACGAGGAAGGAGGCAGGAGAGATCCCTGCATTTCTAGTTGAGAGTCAACAGACACAGTCTCAAGTTGGCAGGTGAACCCTGGAGAGTAATGTTCTTAGACCACTGAGGTAACAATGTCAGAGAGCTGGAAACTGTTAAGAGATTGTCATACCCAGTATGATGGGTAGGGAAGGTGTTTTAGTCACTGTTCCACTACTGTGATGAGACCCCATGGCCAAGGCACCTCTACTAAAAGAAAGCATTTAATTAGGGCTGGCTTACAGTTTCAGAAATTTACTTCATAATCACAATGATAGGAAACTTGATAACATCCAGGCAGACTTGGTGCTGGAGAAGAAGTGTCCAGATCCACAAGCAGTAAGAAGAGCCAAACTCTGGGCTTGGAGTGTGCTTTTGAAACCTCAAAGTCTATCCCGGGTGACACACTTCCTCCCACAAGGCCACACCTTCTTATCCTCTCAAACAGTACCACTCTGTGGTGGCCAAGTATTCAAAACTGTGAGCCTCTGGGGGCCATTCTCATTCAACCCACTACAAAAGGATGCACAGTATTTAGATTAGAAGAACTGGATTCTGTCTTAACTCTCCTTCTGATTACCTGGGTGTCTGCCTATCACATGCTGGGGATACAGGCATATCCAGTATAGTCTTTGCTCTCAGGGAGCCAAGAGGAGGAGGTGGGCTCTAGTAAGGAGGGACTGGGCAAAATGGAAACCCAGGATATGCTTCTCCAGGAAGCATCTTGAGAGTGTTGAAGCGTATGTAATGTTCACCCTGCTACAGTCACAGCAGAAGGCACGAAACCTGGATTAGGACACAATGGGGCACTCAAGAGGCTGGAGCATCACCTGAGGCTGGCACAGTGCGGGGAAGGCCACGAAGGCTGTGCTAAGCAACTGGACTACCAGGAGGAGCTCTCCTAGAGAGCTTCAAGCTGAAGAACATCTGTCGCATCTGCATTTCAGAAAGCCCCAAACCTCTTTGGTTAGTAAATCTCAGGCTCCCTTTGACCATCCCGTCCTGTGTGACTAACCCCTGCTGTCAGCTGTGTGTGATGAGTTACACAGGTCCCAATGCATTCATTCTCCAGCACATCTCTAGTGGAGCGCAGGTGGTGTATTGCACAAGATCTCAATTATAATTTGCCTCCTGGACTCTGTAGTCCACTACTCTTTATTTGAGAGGGAAAGTATACATCATACTCGAAAGTCTTATTTTATTACAACAAATACACACATGAGCAATTAAGACCAAGACCCTTAAATATGTGGCATTAAAAGGCACATAGATTATGATTCTGAACTCCCTGTCCACTCTGTGACCTAAGAAACCTTCCAGGTTCCTGAAAAAAATAAATGTGGGGTTTTTTTTTAATTCAAATAAAATTACATCATTTGCAGGTGGTGGCACAGGCCTTTTATCCCAGCACTCAGGAGGCAGAATCAGGTGGATCTTTGTGAGTTCGAGGCCAGCCTTGTCTATAGAGCAAGTTTCAGAATAGACAAGACTACATGAAGAAACCCAGTCTCAGAAGAAAGAAAAAGAAAGAAAGAAAGAAAGAAAGAAAGAAAGGAAGGAAGGAAAGAAAGAAAGAAAGGAGGGAGGGAGGGAAGGAGAGAGGGAAGGAAGAAAGAAAGAGAAAAAGAAAGAAAGAAAGAAAGAAAGAAAGAAAGAAAGAAAGAAAGAAAGAAAGAAAGAAAGGAGGGAGGGAGGGAAGGAGAGAGGGAAGGAAGAAAGAAAGAGAAAAAGAAAGAAAGAAAGAAAGAAAGAAAGAAAGAAAGAAGAGAGATGGGGGAGGGAGAGAAAGAGAGGAGAGAGAGAGAAAAAAGAGAGGGAGGGGGGATTATATCACTTGCCCCTCCTTTTCAGCCCCTTCCACCAACCCTCCCTATAACATCCCTATGCTTTTCTCTCAAGTGATAGCCTTTCCTCTATTATTGTTACAAGTGTATGCATGTATGTATGCATGAATGTATATATGTATTATGTATGTATGTATGTATGTATGTATCTGCACACATCTACAAACACAACCCAGCCCCAACCAATACATCTTTATCCCAGCTCCTGCGTCTATGAACATGGTTTTGAAAAGCCATATATCTTACCAGAATGTCCCTGAAGCTGGTAGAATACGTCAAAAGAAAAAGGAAGCAAATCATTTGGGTTTTTATGGGTAATTTTTAGTCATCAATTTTTTTATATATATGTTTAATTTTGGTTGATTGTAAATGTGCTGTTTTTTGCTGGCGCTTGAAGTTACACAACTTGATATGTCTAGAGAAAATTTTTTAACTAAGAATGAGATTTAGGAAGATTTTGCATAGGAAGATGCATTTGTATTGATTTTTAAAAAGTCCTGACTGTAGTTTCCCTCCCTCCCCTCTTCTAAGGCCTTCCCCTCCACCTCCCCTCCACCTCCCCTCCACCTACCCCCTCATCTACTCTTCCTGCATTTCTCTTCAGAAAAGGGCAGGCCTCCCCTGGATATCAAACAGTAAGTCTAGGCACCTCTTCTCCTTAAGCTAGACAAGGTAGCCCAGAAGGAAAAAAGGGTTCCAAGGGATAACAATCCTTGGTCTAATATGGAGTTGGTGGAGATCTTTTCCCTGGTGGATATCTATAGGCTGCCATGTTGTCCTTTGACAATGACCTTTGCCTTACAAAGATTTTCAGTTACATGGGGTTCCTTTTATTAATTGTCTTATTATTAAATGTATACACTGATGATATGATAGTATATATAAGCAACTTCAAAAATTCTACTAGGGAAACCTTACAGCTGATAAAAATGTTCAGTAAAGTGGTCAGATACAAAATTGACTAAAAAAGAATCGGTAGCCCTCCTATACAAATATGATAAACAGGCTGAGAAATGAATTTGGCAATGTTCCTTCTGTTTCTATTTTGTGAAATAATTTGAGAAATATTGGTACTAGTTCTTCTTTAAAAGTCTGATAGAATTCTTTATTAAAATCATCTGCCCTTAGGCCTGTTTTGGTTGGGAGACCTTTAGTAACTGAGCTGTTTCCTTGGGGGCTATAGGTCTATTTAAGTTGTTTAACTGTCTTGGTTTAACTTTGAAGCATAGTATATATCAAAAAAATTGTTCATTTCCTTTAGAGTTTTCAATTTTGTGGTGTGTAGGTCTTTGAAATATGACCTAGTGATTCTTTGCATTTCTTCTGTGTCTGTTGTTATGGGGCCCCTTTTCCATTTCTGCTTTTGCTAATTTGAATATTCTCTCTCTCTCTTCCTTTTAATTAATTTGGATGAGGGTTTGTTTATCTTGACGATTTTCTCAAAGAACCAGCTCTTTGTTTCATTGAATTTTTTGTCATGTTCTCTTTGTTTCTAGTTTATTGATTTTAGTCTAGAGTTTGATTGTATCTACTTAAGTGTGTTGATTCTGTTCTACAGCTTTCTGGTTTGTTGCTATACTGCTGGCATGAAATCTCTCTACTTCTTTCTGAAGGCCCTTAGTGCTGTGAACTTTCCTCTTAGCACTGCTTTCTTTGTGTCCCATAAGTTGGAGTATGCTGTGCCGTTGTTTTCATTAAATTCTAGGAGTCTTTTTTTCTTCATATCCCCTTTACCCACTGGTCATTCAGTAGATAGTTGTTTGGCTTCCACAAATGTGTAGGTTTTCTGCTGTTTCTGTTGTTGAAGTCCAGCTTTAATCCAAGGTGGTCTCTTTGATAAGATACAGGTACTCTGATACAATACAATTCCCTTGTATCTGTCAAGACTTGCTTTGTGACTGAGTATATAGTCAATGTTGGAGAAGGTTCCTTTCCATGAGGTGCTGAGAGAAGGTGTATTCTTTTGTGTTCACGTGAAATGTTCTGTAGATCTCTGTTAGGTCCATTTTAGTCATTACATATATTAGCACCATTATTTCTCTGTCTGGATGACCTTTCTATTGGTGAGAGTGGGGTGCTAAAGTCTTTGACTATTAATGTGTGGGGGTTTGATGTGTGATTTGAGCTTTAGCAATGTTTCTTTGATGAATGTGGGTGCCCTGTATTTGGGGCACAAATGTTCAGAATTGAAATGTCGTCTTGGTGGCTTTCCTCTGATGAGTATAAAGTGGTCTTCCTCATCTCTTTTTATTTATTTTGGTTGGGAGTCTATTTTGTTATATACTACATTGGCTATACCAGCTTGTTTCTTGGGTTCATTTGCTTGAGAAAAAATCTTTTTCCAGCCATTTACTCTGTGGTAATATCTATCTTTAATGTTAGTGTGTGCTTCTTGTGTGCAGTAGAATGATGGCTCCTGCTTTCACATCCATTCTGTTAGCCTGTGTCATTTTTATTGGGGAACTGAGTTCATTGATGTTGAAAATGTTTATGACTATTAATTCCTGTTAGTTTGATATTGGTGGTGGTGAGGTAAGGGGTGTGTGTGTGTGTGTGTGTGTGTGTGTGTGTGTGTGTGTGTGTTTCCCTTCTTTTGGTGTTGCTGGTTTGTAATTATTTATTTCCTATGTTTTCTTGAGTGTAGTCAACCTCCTTAGTTTGAGGTTTTCCTTCTAGTCTCTTGTAGGGCTAAATTTGTAGATAGGTATTATTTAATTTTGGTTTGGTTGTGAACTATCTTGTTTTCTCCATCTATGGTGATTGAAAGTTTTGCTGTACAATAATTTGGGCTGGCATCTGTGATCTCTTAGAGTGTATACAAGACATCTGTCTAGTCCCTTCTACTTTTTAAAGTCTCTGATGAGTACTCAGGTATAATTCTAATAGGTCTGCTTTAGATGTTACCCCCTTGTGGTTTTTGACATTTTTATTACCTTCTTCTGCACACTTGGTGTTTTGATTATTATGTAGCAGGAAGGATTTCTTTTCCAGTCTATTCTTTTTTGTGTTCTGTAAGCTTCTCTTTTTTTAATTATATATTTAATATATATGAGTACACTGTAACTTTCTTCAGACACACCAGAAGAAGGCATCAGATCCCATTACAGATGGTTGTGAGCCACCATGTGTTTGCTGGGAATTGAACCCAGGACCTCTGGAAGAGCAGTCAGTGCTCTTAACCACTGAGCTAGCTCTCTAGCTCCGTTCTGTAAGCTTCTTATGTCCTTATATGTACCTCTTTCTTTAGGAAAAATATCTTTAGCTTAAGACATTTTTTTGTATGATGTTGTTGAAAATAATTTCCGGACCTTTGAGCCAGAATCTTCTCTTCCTTCTTATCCTATTTTTCCCAGGCCTGGTCTCTTCATAGTGTCCCAGATTTCCTGGATGTTTTGTGTTAGGGACCTTTAGACTTAACATTTTCTTTAACTGGTGCATCAATTTCCTCTGTCATCTCTTCTATGACTGAGAGTCTCTCTTCCATCTCTTATTCTCTGTTGGTAATGCTGTGTCTGTACTTCCTGGCCACTTGCCCAGAGTTTCCATCTCCAGGATTGCCTCAGCTTGTGTGTTCTTCATTGCTTCTATTTTCATTTTCAGGTGTTAAACGGTTTTATTCATTCCCTTCATCTGCTTGTTTGTATTCTCCTGGATTTCTTTCAGGGGTTCATTCGTTTCCTCTATCATCTTCATAAGATTAGATGCAAGGTCATTTTTTTGTGCTCCATGTGTGTTGGAATTTTCAGGGCTTACTGAAGTAGGATAGCTGGCCTCTGGTGGTGCCAAATTACCCTAGTTATTGATAGTGTTATTACACTAGCCTCTGGTCATCTGGATTTAGAGCTATTACAGATTTAAGTGCTGGTTTCTGGTGGATATTTTCTCTTGTTTTCTGTTTCCTCTCTGGTCTTCTAGCCTGAGTAGCCAGTGGATCTTGTGATGAGCAAGTCTTCAAGTCCAGTAGGACATCTCCACTGGGATCTTTGTGACCTGTGTGACCACAGACACTAGTTAAGATGTAGAAGAGAGGGAACATTTCTATACTACTTATAAGAATGTAACCTGAGAAAATACTATGGAAATCAAGGAAAGCCTCAACAACAACAACAAAAACTAAAAATAGAACTTCCATATTGCACAGCTGTTCCACTCCTAAACTTACACCCTCAGGACTCTAAAACAACCTGCCACAGAGCTACTTAAATGATTATTGCTACACTACCACTATTCACAACAGCTTCAAAATGGAGCCATGCTAGGAATCTTCTCAGCAACATAAGTACCAAGGTGGGACACGGAGTTGGATCTATGGCCTTGTAACTCTCTCTTACTGTTCTGGGTGCCAGAAGCTCATGGCCTCTGGAAACGGAACTCTTTCTTCCTGTTCTGTGCTGATAATGCTGGCTTCTTATTATGTAACTCTCTTACTATTTGTGCTTTAATAAGCACTGGTTGGGCTGGAGAGATAGCTCAGTGGTTAAGAACTGACTGCTTTTCCAGAGGTCTTGAGTTTGATTCCCAGCAACCACATGGTGACTCAAAACCATATGTATGTAATAAGATCCAATGTGCTCTTCTGGTGTGTCTGAAGACAGCTACAGTGTAGTCACACACATAAAATAAATAAATAAAATTTTTAAAGCAAGCCATTATGAAACCCAAAAGAAAATAGAAGTTGTTAAAACTATGAAAAAAAACTAAGCACTGGTTTCTTACTTTGTATCTCTGTTGCTTAAGGACCTCTAGTTTGGTCTTATTAACTCTTCATGAACTAAAAAGAAAAGAAAGAAAACCTTTTACATAGGCAATATGCACAGACATGCATGCACTCATGCACACACACACACACACACACACACACACACACACATTCCAGTCAAGCCTGACCACCTTTCTCATTAACTCCACAAGTGTTCATGCATACTTACATACACACACATATGCATATACATATAGGCAGACATACATATATACAATTGGTGGATTGCGCTGAGCATCAAATGCCACACACACATATGTGAATGCATAGGACAGAGCCCCCCACGCCACCACTTTATTCCTTCTCTCTGGCTTTTTTATACCTTCTTAGACAAAAGTTTTCTAGAAAATTCCCTCATAGATAAAACGTTACACAAAGGGGAGTTACAGAAGGATGTAGATAGTAAATTCAAAGCCATGTTTCATTCTGTAAGTTCACTATAAGTTCAAAGCAACAGTTTCACATGACCTTGCTCTATCCTTGGATCTGACCTAGAATGAATGTTTTTCCTTGATCACACATTTGTCCCAAGTCTATTTCTCTTTTTAGAGTAATTATGAAAACTCATTGTGTTTCTTATTATGCAGTCTTACCATTATGAGGAGTGTGCACATTTTAGTCTTGATTTAACTTTATTTTCTCTTTCTGGAAAAACAACTAAAACCATCTCTTAAAACTTTCTTTCTAAAATTATTTGAATCAAATCAGGAGTTAATAATAACGACATTCATTCATGAAATATAATAATAAACATCACTAATTCATAAAAGTTTATCTTTATGTTGATCTGCAGGAAATCTGCCCAATAGGGTGGGCTAACACCCAGGAATTGTTGGACTATGTAATAGTGACAGGAAAAGGTGCATCAGCTACAAGAAGCAATTCTGAGATGAAATCCCTTGGGACCTTGCCTCTCAGAGCTCACCCATAGTAGGCCATGCAAAAATGGTGGACCACCTCCGGGAAAGTCACCTGCTAAGCCTTAGCCTCTCCTACATGGCTCCTGACAAAGCCAACCTAGATATCCATCAACAGATGACTACCTAAACAAAATGTGCTACATGCACAAGGGATTTCGTTTCAGATATAAAGAAAAAATGAAACATTGATGCTTATAGGAGAATGGATAGACCTGAAAATCACGTTAAATGAAATAAGCCGATTTTTAGAGAGACGAGCACCACATAGTCTCTCATATGTAGGATCTGGATTTAAATTTTTATATTTCCATTTTATTTTATTTGTCCAAAAGGAGGAGGAACAGCAGAAGGAAGAGGCAGCAGATAGGCGCTGATAAAACTACCAGATGCACAAATTCAGAAGGGTCAATATACATTGTACATTGTCCAGGGATGTGATTAAAACCAAAATATCATGGAGAAAGGGCAGAAGTGTGTGTGTGTGTGTGTGTGTGTGTGTGTGTGTGTGTGTGTGTGTGAGTGTGTGTGTGTCACACTTGTGGGGAGAGGGTGTATATATGTTTGTGTGTGTGACACTTTCAGGGGGATAGGAATAAGATGAACGTGGGTGTGTATGACAAGAACACTCAGGGCAGAGGAGTGGACAGACAGTAGAGAAATCATAGAAAGCAGTAGCCTTACTCACAGACAGGAAGGAAGCATGGAGGGAGGTGTGTGAGGCTGACTAATCAATGACAGCTCAGATGGATTTGTGAGAACACAATCCAGTTCAGATCTGGACTCAGTGTGTGTAACACCCAGTTTGAGTTCGGTTTTATTTATACTTCTGGAGAATGGTCATAAACATGGCGAAGTGCTTGTGTGTGGTTTAGACCACCAGATAGGATAGGCAAAGGGATTACGAAGGTAGCAGGTGATAGCCTAGTGCTCCAGGTTGTAGGTGTAATAGGGCCACTAGGTCACCTGAACACACACTGAGGATTCACGCTCACCCTGCCTTGAGCCTGTCCTGTAGGCATCATAGGGAGGGCATTTTGACCTCCCTGTATAAAAGATGGGGTCACTTTAGGCCAAGGTGAACAGTGAACATCATCTGAACTCGCAAATCTGTAACACATCTACCCAGCATGCAAAGGGAAGGCTACCAAGGAACGATCCCTGTGTCTCACTTTAACAGATTCTACAGACAGCCTCAGTGTGGATGAGGGAGGAGAGAAAGGGAGCTTTCTGAGTTAACCCCTTTTCCTGAGCTACTGTGTGAGAAAGGTCACAGGAACAATGCAGCGCCTAGCATCACAATCTAACCGTCCATCACATTACAGAGCTGCCACTGGAACCCAGACTGGCCCCTTCCCAGTCAAGTTCTCCCACAGGGGTGACAAGGCCATTTTAGTAGCTACTCTGCCTATGCTGACATCAGGACATCAGGTTGAAAGAAAACTAGGAGACATACATACATACATACATACATACATACATACATACATACATACATAGTGAAATGGGCAGCAAATATCTTTGGATTTCTAAAATGATGGGACTGGTGGGAGGACTCAGTGGGCAAACACTCTTAACTTCAAGTGTGGAAGCTTGTGCTTTCGACACTAAAACTCCATGGGAAAGGACTGCCACAAGCTGCCTTCAGACGTCAACACACATGCCATGGCATGTATCACTCCATACCATCACAAACAAATAAATACTTTAATTTTTAGTTTATAAAAATGAGCCTAGGGAAAGAAAGATACATCAAAGAATGTCTGGGAGGGGACACAGTTACATCATAGTGTATGGGGACGGATACGGATACATAATAGAGTGAGGGGAGGGACACAGATACATCATAGAGTGTGTGGGGAGGGAAAGAGATACATCATAGAGTGTGTGGGACAGACACAAATACATCATAGTGTGTGTGGGAGGGACACAGATTCATCATAGTGAGTGGGAGGGACACAGATACATCATAGAGTGTGTGTGGAAGGACACAGATACATCATAGTATGTGGGAGGGACACAAATACATCATAGTGTGTGTGGGAGGGACACAGATTCATCATAGTGAGTGGGAGGGACACAGATACATCATAGAGTGTGTGGGAGGGACACAGATACATCATAGTGTGTGAGAGGGATACAGATACATCACAAAGTGTGTGGGAGGGACACAGATACATCATAAAGTGTGTGTGGAAAGACACAGATACATCATAGTGTGTGGGATGGACACAGATACATCATAGTGTGTGGAGATGGACACAGATACATCTCAGAGTGTGTGGGGAGGGACACAGTTACATCATAGTGTGTGTGGGAGGGACACAGATACATCATAGTGTGTGGAAGGGACACAGATACATCATGGAGTATGTGGGGATGGACACAAATACATCATACAGTGTGTGGGGAGAGACACAGTTAAATCATAGAGTGTGTGGGATAGAAACACATACATTATAGGAGTGTCTGGGGGGACACAGATACATCATAGTGTGTGAGGAGGGACACAGTTACACCATAAAGTGTGTGGGAGGGACACAGATACATCATAGTGTTTGTGGAGGGACACAGTTACACCATAGAGTGTGTGGAAGGGACACATATACATCATAGAGTGTGTGGGAGGGACACAGATACATCATAGTGTGTGGGAGGGACACACATACATCATAGTGTGTGGGAGAGACACAGATACATCATAGAGTGTGTGGGGATAGACACAAATACATCATACAGTGTGTGGGGAGAAACACAGTGACATCATAGAGTGTGTGGGAGGGACACATATACATCATAGTGTGTGGGAGGGACACAGATACATCATAAAGTGTGTCTGAAGGGACACAGATACATCATAGTGTGTGGGATGGACACAGATACATCATAGTGTGTGGGAGAGACACAGATACATCATAGAGTGTGTGGGGAGGGACACAGTACATCATAGAGTGTGTGGGATGGACACAGATACATCATAGTGTGTAAGAAAAACACAGATACATCATAGTGTGTGGGAGCAACACAGTTACATCATAGTGTGTGAAAGGGACAGTTACATCATAGAGTGTGTGGGAGGGACACAGACACATCATAGTGTTTTGAGGCACACAGATACATCATAGATTGTGAGGGGAGGGAAACAGATACATCATAAAGTGTGTGAGGAGGGACACAGTTACATCATAGTGTGTGGAAGGGACACAGATACATCATAGAGTGTGTGTAGAGGGACACAGTTACATTATAGTGTGTGTGGGAAAAACATAGATACATCATAGAGTGTGTAGGATGGACACAGATACATCATACAGTGTGTGGGAGGGACACAGATACATCATAGAGTGTGTGAAAGGGGCACAGATACATCATAGAGTGTGGGGAGGGACACAGATACATCATAGAGTGTGTGGGGATGGACACAGATGCATCATAAAGTGTGTGGGCAAGGACACAGTTACATCATAGTGTGTTGAAGGGACACAGATACATCATAGAGTGTGTGGGAGGGACACAGATACATCATAATGTGTGGGGATGGACACAGTTACACCATAGAGTGTGTGGGAGGGACACAGATACACCATAAAGTGTAAGGGAGGGACACAGATACATCATAGAGTGTGTCAGAGGGAAAATGATACATCATAGAGTGTGTGGGAGGGACACAGATACATCATAGTGTGTGGAAGGGACACAGATACATCATAGTGGGTGGGGATGGACACAGTTACACCATAGAGTGTGTGGGAGGGACACAGTTACATCATGCAGTGTTTGGGGAGGTACAGAGAAACATCATAGTGTGTGGGAAAAGACACAGATACATCATAGTGTGTGGCAGGGACAAAGATACATAGTAGAGTGTGTGGGGAGGGACAGAGTTATATCATAGTGTGTTGGAGAGACACAGATACATCATAGAGTGTGTGGGGAGGGACACAAATACATCATACAGTGTGTGGGGAGAAACACAGTGACATCATAGAGTGTGTGGGAGAAACAGAGATACATAATAGAGTGTGTGGGGAGAGACACAGTACATCATAGAGTGTGTGGGATGGACACAGATACATCATAGTGTGTAAGAAAAACACAGATACATCATAGTGTGTGGGAGGGACACAGTTACATCATAGTGTGTGAAAGGGACACAGTTACATCATAGAGTGTGTGGGAGGGACACAGACACATCATAGTGTTTTGAGGGACACAGATACATCATAGATTGTGAGGGGAGAGATGCAGATACATCATAGAGTTGTGTGGGAGGGACACAGATACATCATAAAGTGTGTGGGGAGGGACACAGTTACATCATAGTGTGTGTGGGAGAGACACAGATACATCATAGAAGTGTCTGGGGAGACACAGATACATCATAGAGTGTTGGGGAGGGACACAGATACATCATAGTGTGTAAGAAAAACACAGATACATCATAGTGTGTGGGAGGGACACAGTTAAATCATAGAGTGTCTGGGAGGGACACAGACACATCATAGTGTTTTGAGGGACACAGATACATCATAGATTGTGAGGGGAGGGACACAAATACATCACAGAGTGTGTTGGGAAGTACAGAGATACATCATAGAGTGTTTGGGATGAACACAGATACATCATAGTGTGGGGAGGGACACAGATACATAATAGAGTGTGTGGGGAAGGACATAGATACATCATAGTGTGTGGGGAGGGACACAGATACACCATAGATTGTGTGGAAGAGACACAGATATATCATAGTGTGTGGGAGGGACACAGTTACATCATAGAGTGTGTGGGAGGGAAAAGTTACATCATAAAGTGTGTGGGAGAAACACAGATACATCATAGAGTGTTTGGGATGGACACAGATACATCATAGAGTGTGTGGGAGAAACACAGATACATCATACTGTGTGGGAGGGACACACATACATCATAGAGTGTGTGGGAGGGACACAGACCCATCATAGTGTTTTGGTGGACAAAGATACATCATAGATTGTGAGGGGAGGGACACAGATACATCATAGAGTGTGTGTAGAGGGACACAGTTACATTATAGTGTGTGTGGGAAGGACATAGATACATCATAGAGTGTGTAGGATGGACACAGATACATCATACAGTGTGTGCGGAGGGTCAAAGTTACATCATAGTGTGTGTAGGAGAAACACAGGTACATCATAGTGTGTGGGTGGGAAAAGTTACATCATAGAGTGTGTGGTAGGGACACAGATACATCATAGAGTGTGTGGGAGAGACACAGATACACCATAAAGTGTAAGGGAGAGACACAAATACATCATAGAGTGTGGGGAGAAACACAGATACATCATAGCGGGTGTCGGAGGGAAACAGATACATCATAGTGTGTAAGAAAAACACAGATACATTATAGTGTGTGGCAGAGACACAGTTACATCATACAGTGTGTGTGAGGTTCACAGATACATTATAGTGTGTAGGAGAGACACAGATATATCATTGTGTGTGTGGGATGGACACAGATACATCATACACTGTGTGGGGAGGGACACAGTTACATCATAGTGTGTGAGGAAGGACACAGATACATCATAGAGTGTGTGGGGATCGACACAGATACATCATAAAGTGTGTGGAGAGGGACGCACTTACATCATAGTGTGTGGGAGGGACACAGATACATTATAGAGTGTGTGGCGAGGGACATTTTGTACATTTTCTTCAATTTTTAGGCTTTCCTTCTATGCCTATTTATATACACTCTGTAAAAGTTTTTGTTAAAAAGAGCCAGGAAAGTGTCTTCTTATGTAGACCTAGGTAGAAAGTTCACCCCACCATTTTGCTCCCTTGGCTCAGATTATTAATGAGTTGAAGACAATTATATAAAGGAATTAATAGTCCCTAAAGATTCTGGAGCAGGGGAATTTCTCAGAACTATCAATTGCTGAAGGCAATTTTTTTCACCAGAAATTTCATAGGTTTCTGTGCATTTGACAAAAACCTTTACTGGTATTTTGTTGTTTTTGTTTCTTTTGTTTTGAGAAGGTTTCTCACTTGGTGGCCTTGGCATGAACTCACATGTAGAGAAAGCTGGCCTCACAGACAGAGATCTGCTTGCCTCTGCCTCCACAGTGTTAGAATAACAGGTGTGTGCCACCTCATCAGATGTATTTCGACATCTATTGGTTATCAAGCACCTTATTAAGCTGGGAATTCAAAGAAGGATAGCTCAGCGTTAAGTCTAATGCCTCCCTTCTTAGAGCATGGTACCTGAGCACCAGCGTCAGCTTTCTTTGGCAGGTCTATCAGCAGGCACTCTTGGCCTCAAGCCTGCTCCAGACCCACTGAGTGGAAATCTGCACATTTCGGATACCCAAGTGATGCTCATGCTACTGAAGTATGAGAAGCACCGAAGTGATTGATGGGAAGGGACCCTCTGCTTCTTACTTTCCTCGATTTGATCAGCAAGTACTTAAAGACCAGGCTGGGGGGGGGGGGAGCAGAGACTCCCTTGATGACAGATAGAAATTTGCTAAAGAATGGAGAGACTCATGGCTCCAGGTGCATATGCAGCAGAGGATAGCAGTGTCTGACATCAATGGGAAATGACGCCTTTGGTCCAGTGAAGGCTCGTTTTCCCAGTGTTGGGGAATGCCAAGGTGTTGAGGTGGAGAAAGTGGTTGGGAGAGGGAGCACCTTCATGGAGGCAAGGGGAGGATGGGAGTGGGGAAAGGGAGATAACATCTGAAATATAAATACAGAGAATATCCAACCAAAAAAAAATCTGCTAAAGGAAAAAGTGAACACTTGTGAGGTAGTTGCTAATCATAAGGGACTGCAATCCACCTCCCTGAGATGCAGGAAATCTCAGGTACCTATCAGAAGTAAACACAGTTCCAAACAGAGTGCGAGAAAATGGTAAAACATGTTAGTCGCTGAGAAAAAGCAGTTGGGATCACCCTTTATTCATTTACACAACTGGAGTCCTTGGCCATTGCCCCAGCCCGGTCTCTCTCATTACTCGTGACTGCCCCCTTCTCCCACTTCTAGATGTCCTTATTGAAGGGACTCCAGACCCTACTTATATAGCTTGGATAGGAACAATCAGCAGAAGCCACCCAGGAGACTTTTCAACATCAGTAAGCGCATAGAAAATTCAACATAGCATTGTTTGGGTGGTCTGGACAGTGTGACTATTGTGCATGCTGCTCTCCTGCTCCGTGATTCAAATGACAGCTTCAGAAAGGACTTGCAAAGGGCCTCTTGGCAACGGAACACGGGCAACTCAGAGCCTGTGACATGTTACAAGGTCGAACCCGACTGAACAAGGAGCCGACGGAGGATCGAGCGACTTATTATTCAGCCCTGCTCTGTGCAAACCTGGGAGAATGTGGCATCTGTTAAAGCACCTCCCTGATGGGAAATATACATGGTGCATGAAAAAAAAAAATGTTAGCAAAAAATTTGAAAAGAGCAAAACGTTTTACCGGGCAGTGATAGCGCTGTAGCCAGACTGAAGCCTCTATGTAATTCTGCAAACTTCCCTGTACTCTCAAGCCAGAAGGGGGATGACCACAAGAGAGGAAAGCCTTGCCTGTCATTACCCCCTTCTGCCTATGCCCTCCACAAATCTGTGTGAAAACCCAGCTCCTGCCTGGCTCCCAGGTGGAAATGGCCCTCTGTCCATGCCGTGTAAACAGGGGATAGCATTTTAATATTACTCCCCAACCCAAATGGCTTCCTGACATGATGTAAGGACTGTTTATGTTCTGAAACCAATATTCTGGTTACTTTTCAGCCGGGAGATCTACAAAACTATTACATGCCCCATGGATGTCATTGCGTGGTGGAATCATGCACAAGGAAGGAAAAAAAAATACCAGGCATAGCAGTGTCTGAGCAATCAGATACAGGCAAACATTCTCAGAAGACCTTGCAATGGGCAGCCTCCAGAGAGAAGCAGAGCCCAGACCAGGGATAGACAAGTAGAATACCTGATATAACTGTGAGGAAGTCCTTCCCTTAACTGACATAGCCAACCCTCCGAATGTGATTCCTTACATTTGAAATGTAGGCACCGAACTTGTTTTGCCCCAGTCAGAACCTAGCTCACTGGCTTCATGCCTGTCTTAGTCAGGGTTTTGATTCCTGCACAAAACATCATGACCAAGAAGCAAGTTGGGGAGTTTATTCAGCTTACACTTCCACATTGCTGTTCATCACCAAAGGAAGTCAGGACTGGAACTCAAGCAGGTCAGGAAGCAGGAGCTGATGCAGAGGCCATGGAGGGATGTTACTTACTGACTTGCTTCCCTGGCTTGCTCAGTCTGCTTTCTTATAGAACCCAGGTCTACCAGCCCAGGGATGGCTCCACCCACAACGGGCTGGGCCCTCCCGCTTGATCACTAGTTGAAAGAATGCCTTACAGCTGGATCTCATGGAGGCATTTCCTCAACTGAGGCTCCTTTCCCTGTGATAACTCCAGCTTGTGTCAAGTTGACACAAAACCAGCCAGTACAATGCCATAATTTTCCCATTCCTTCCTTGGCTCCCCATTGATACCCTATGTGTGGAAACCCAGTATCCATCAAAGTCAAGAGAGAAAAAAAAAAAAAGATCATTTGGGAGAGAAAACTTGAGTGATCAATAGTGAGTTTACAGTGAGAGGTCCAGTTGGTGATTTTACTGAGTGAAAGCCACAGGGGCCCCCCAAAAAAAAGAAGAGCCAAGACTTGTTGACCAGTGATCTGTCCCAGTCAGGACAGAGCCTGTCAGATCAGGATCCTGCCTTGGCATATGGACCCGATATTGGGGAGAGGAGCACAGCTCTTGTGAGATTAGCCACAGGTGTTCTGCTCCCTCAAAAAGGCTCAGGATCTTCACAGAGGTATGAGCATCCTGCTCTAGGGACTGATCAGAAGCCTTTCCAACACCCATTTCTCCCCGTGCGGTCCACTGAGACTCAATCTCACCCTATGCCCAGCATTAGATAAACACTTCTTCCCTGATAATCTCATGGGTGTGTTTCGTTCCATGATGCCATGAGCATAAAGCCAATCTGGGCAGCTTAGAGCTAAAAGAAAAGAAACAAATGGGTTCTGGCTCATGGTTGTTCACAAATGACTCGGAGAAAGTCCTGATTCTCTTTACCGGTTGGTGTCTTTGAGACCATGAAAGACATCTCCTTGCTCTTCTTCATCACATGCAAGTAGAGCTCTGAGCACTTCTGCCATCCTCTCTTCCATGTGCTGTTTTTTTTTTTTTTTTTACCTTTTGGGGAGGAGAGGAGTTTGAGACAAGGTTTCTCTGTGTAGCCTTGGCTGTCTGGAACTCACTCTGTAGACCAGGCTGGCCATGAACCCAGGGCTCTGCCTGCCTCTGCCTCCCTAGTGCTGGGGTTAAAGGTGTTCGCCACCACCACCCAGCTACATTTTATTTGATGTGTGTGGTTTTTGGTTTTGGTTTTGTCTTGTTTTGGTTTTCCCTGCATGTACATCTGTATATCTCCTACATGCCTGGTTCCCACAGAGACCAGAAGAGAGTATACGGTCCCCTAGGCCTAGAGTTACAGATGGTTGCCCACTGCAGTCTATGTGCTGGAAATCAAACCCAGGTCCTCTGGAGGAGCAGCCAGCGTTCTTAACTCCTGAGCCATCTCTCCAGCCCCAAGCACCCTCTTTTAAGCACATATTTCCATATTTGCTTCCTGTGTTTCCTTTCCTGCCATTCTTGGCTAGCACTTGGCACAGTCCAACTGGAAACCTCAGGCATTCATCTGTGTGAAATTTAAATAGAAAGGATTTCAGAGTGGGGCATCCAAACCTAGTAGAACTCTGGACCCACATTCTAGGCTCTGTTCAAGGTGGCACAGCAGGCCATCCAAGGCTCAGGACCCACTACAGCAC
This sequence comes from Micromys minutus, assembly GCF_963924665.1. Lineage (NCBI taxonomy): Eukaryota > Metazoa > Chordata > Mammalia > Rodentia > Muridae > Micromys > Micromys minutus. Next base: position 11,764,386 of record NC_137958.1, on the reverse strand, counting down.
TATATAAAAACCACCATTCCTTGTATAAGTTTAACACTGTCTAGAGACAGTGTTCCCTTCTGTGTGGTTTCTGCCGTGACTCATCTCACAAAATCATTACAAATTATCATTATAACATGAACCTATTTCAATTATCCTCTGTGTGTTCTGGGCACATTAAAATAACCAAAACGTCTTGCTGAGGCAAGTCCATTAAGATCATAATGTTCCTGCGATGCTTTAAGTATGGCAGAGTCAGGGAGAAAGCCCCACAGATGATAACTCATCTTTCAGCAGTGTTTCTAACGCCCAGAAACCAGAAGCTCACCTTGTGTTCTAAAGTACTGTGCTGCAAAACCAAGGAGCCTGTGGCCTTTGCCGCACCACAGCTGGCTGGTCCATGAACCCAAACTCCAACTCTATAGGGTATGTTTGAACCAAAGTCCATGAACATCCCAAGAAAAGGGCTAAGTGAGGGTCTAGTTATGGCAACACAAGTATAGTCTTTAATTTATTGGAGAAACCATCCACTCCCTAATGTGTCCTAAAGAACAAAGATCCTTAGATACAAAAAGGCCCATTTTTTATATTAACAAATAAATAAAATCTACATCAGCTGGATGTGGGGTGAGTGTCCAAAATTCCAGAGCTCTAGAAACTGAGGCAAAATGATCATGAGTTTGAGAGCAGCCTGGGCTATACAGTGAGACTCTCTCGATGACCAACACCTCCCAAGGTGAAAGAGATCAGAACCTGCCTATACAACTGGAAATAATAAAATAGTGGAGAACGGAATGTTGAGCAAGGGATATGAAGGAATTGAAAGAGAATGGAATATTATACAGCCACTAGAATGAAAAGACAGTGAAATATTATGCAACCATTAGAATTAAAGAAGAATGGAATATTATACAGCCATTAGAGTCTGGTACTAATTATGTAGACTGTTTAATTGATGTTTAAAATGTTAAACAGTAGGGGGCTGGAGAGATGGCTCAGTAGTTAAGAGCACTGACTGCTCTTCCAGAGGTCCTGAGTTCAATTCCCAAGACCCACATGGTGGCTCACAACCATCTGTAAAGGGATCTGATGCCCTCTTCTGGTGTGTCTGTAGACTGATGAATGAATGAATGAATGTATGAATCTTTAAATAAAAAATGTTAAACAGTGTCATCTGTGCTGTGACTTCAACTTCATTAAGTGGGCATTTGCATAAGAAATACAAAGAAACTGGGAAGGGAACAGTTGGTATTTAAAAGTGACTGGATTTGTGAATGGTTCATACATATTCATTTTTGTGCCTATTGCAATGTCGAGTAAAATAAATAAAACAGCAAAAGAAGGACGACGGTTGGGACATTTTCTATGCCAGATACCGATGCTTGGGATGGATTTACGATCTTCTCACTCCTTTAAAGCAGCCATAGTCCCAACTCACCCTGACATTTGCAATATGTGAAGCACCTTGTTGAGCTGATGGTGCTGTGTATAATGGGGCAAACTGCAAAAGTCTTTGGGTAAGAAATCCATAGTGCCTTTGAACTATTTGTTGGCATGGCAAAGATGTAGTTTTGAGGTATGGGCTCATGCAGCCAGGGCTGGCCTCAAACTCCCGATGGACCTACAGATGACCTTGAATTCCTGATCCTCCTCCATCCACCTCCCATGTACTAGGCTGAAAGACATATCATCACTCCTGCGCATGCTAAGCAAACCCTCTATCACGTTTTAGCTTCCGCAGTGGTATTATTGTCCCATAACTAGTATGTGAAATTCTTGTTGACAAAAGAAATGATTTTTTTTCCTCTTCCCCCCCCCAACCCTTTCTCTCTCTCCTCTCTACAGTTCTGTTAAGCCAATATTCTCTAGAATGAGCACAAAACAAGTCAAATAACAGCTAAACAAACAGCTTTGTACATCAGCACCAAGAAGGAAGACGCTTGGGAGAGATCAGAGTCCAGAGACGAATAGGCACAAAGGTGAAACATCCACTCTTCAAAGCACCTTCTGATTCTAGATTTGCAGAGACTCGAATGATTTTTCTGGGAGGAGCTATGATCACGGATTAAACACCAGCTCATTGGAAACTGTCATTAGATAAGATCAGATAACATTCATGAAACTCAAATTTAGGAAATACTTTAAAAAAGAAGAATACAAATGTGCTAGGATTAACCTGTAAAATACATATGTACCGAGGTTTATAAGCTGTCCTTTTTAAATCAAACTGAAACATATTTTAAACAAAAAAAGCTTTATGAGATAAAAGGGCAGTTAGTTCTAGACTATTCCCGTTCCAGTAGCCAAGAGGCCCATGGAGTGTCATGTCTTTGAGGAAAGCCTCTGATCCTTGGTTCCCTCAATGCTACTGTCTATTCACGTCACTGTGCAGTTAGTTATGACCACGTGGTTGTTAGGAGATGTAGCCCTTCAAACTTCTTACCCAGTGTGTGTTCCATTTAATCTGTCTGTATGACTTATCACAGAGGAAATGTTTCTGCCATGTGCCACAACTCCATCAAACTGTGAATCACAGGAGGTCCATCGAGACATGGTAGGTTCCCAAGCAACACAGATTCCCCTGTCATTGACAAAACAGCATCAAGGAGCTCCAAACAATATAGAAAGTTTATTTTCACTTGGATGGTCTCTCATGTAATATATAGGCTGCTATCAAATAAACACTTTTTCTAATTCTCCCTAGTATATGCTTAGGAATTTAATATACTTTATAAACAGATATCTAAAATATGAGTTTTCTATTTCCTCATTCTATATGTCTCTAGAAATCCACATTCTTTATTTCCTTTACTGACATATACTCATTTTTGTTTTGTTAGAAGAAACTATTCCATTAAATCTACTTCTAAATGATAATAAGTGGTACTAACAAAGTAAGTAAAAACTTAATAGCCTTAGAAGTAAATAACTATATACTTATACGTCAAAGGAACTTGATAGGAATAAGTTACCTTTTGTTTATTAATGTTGATTTTGAAAATTCTCATATTTTTCCCTTTTGGTTAGCTGGTATTTGAAAGTAGTTACAACTAACCAGCTGTCTCCAAGTCTTTTCCTCCCAGGATCCCCCAAGCCTTGTCCTCATAACATGCCCTACCTATGTCCAACAACAGAGAAATACTCAATATCAAAGTAGTCCATTGTCTGGGTATAAAGCAAGCTGAAGTGCATATAAAAGGTGATCAGGGCAAACCAGCTCTTGTTCTATACCTGAGCAGAAAAAAACACACAAATAGAATGCCTGCACTCCCAGGCTCAGGATTATGTTAAATTAGCATCTATTTCACCATAGCATCAGGCAGGGGATAACATGAGACTCGGGGTTGCTCTCTCTTGTGCTCCAATAAGACCACGCTCATATTTTAAGCCATGTTTTCACAAATCAAACATTTCAAGTGGCTAAAAGTACATTACAAATACCCTCAAGTGCTCATGTAACTGAAACCCAGCTCACAGAGAGAAAACTCAGGCTTTCCCAAAGAACTAAATCAAGGGACTGCTTACCCTCTATAATTGTAGTGCTAGTCTTTCTGGGGGCTATTCGTTGCTTTAAGTAGTAGTTATCCCAAGGCATTCAGAATTCCCTACTTATTAAATTTAATTACACACAACTTTTCGAAAATTCACCTTTTATTTAAGGGGAAGCATCTCTGTATCTACATTAAAATCAGAAGGTATTAGGTTCTGATCCATGTAAATTATAATTCTGTCTGGGTCCTACATCATTAGCAGTAATGTTTCAAAAAAATAAAAGGTACTTCCTTTCCACATGCAAATGCTTTTATGTTTTTGCCATAAAATCTAAGTGTAATTTAGCATATGACAGTGCTGTGAAGATGGGTCATTGATGATATACCATTTGTACATAGATAACACACATGTAAACCACTCAATGTTAAGTATCAGAAATATGTTTTTACCTTTTAATGAAAAGAGACTCCTTTTCTCATTCTGTTCTATTATGTCCAAAAGTTGTGTGTAATTTTTTTAAGGTCCAGGAAATGTAAAGAAATTTGTTGGAATATCTGAATTTCTGTAAAAAATAAAAATAAAATTTTGTTACATAAAAAAAAAAAAATGTTTTTGGTGGTGTGGTATACATTCCTTTTCCTTTTTGCCCAGTGATCCCATGTATTACTTATTTCTCTTACTGCTATGATCAAATACTTGGCAAACAGCAACTTAAGGGAGAAAGGTTTTATTTTAACTTACAGTTCAAGAAGCACACAGTCACTCATGGGAAGAAAGCCATGGCTGCTGCTGGTTACATTGTATCCAGTCAAGAGGCAGAGAGCAGAAAGGAAGTGGAACCACAATGCAGAGCCCTGTGGCCTGCCTTCTTGGCACACCTCCTGTCTCAAATCTCTACCTCCTAAAGGTTCCACAAACTTCCTAACAGTGGCAGCAGCTGTAGAAGAACATTTGAACACATGAGCCTGTGAGGAGCATTTCAAATGCAACCCAGCACACCAGGTGACTGAAATAACTGCCTTCAGATACTCTCCTTGCATCCCATGTTGCTGCAAATAACAGGCTCTTATTAACAGAACCCTCATGCATGGGACAAGGTCATCTCAAGGCCTTCCTCTTCTACCCAAACACAGGCACACCTCCACTGGCTCTCGTGAAATTGTCAGCTAAGAAAGTAGCTGAGCTGCTCAAATAGACTTTACTCAGGGCATACATTATCCAGCTGAGTTTCAATCCCAGATGTTTGTTTATTATATTACCCCATAAAACTCTGAACCTTGGGGATTTTTTTTTCATCTACAAAATGGATATAAATAATATCCAGTTACATAGTATTATTATGAGACTATAAAATAATTCATAATGTTGCACTTGACAGGTAGGAGATAATCAACCTATGCTGGTTTCTTGTCTTCCTATCATATATGACACACTGGGGAGCAAGAGGAGCTGGAGAGATTGCTCTGTGGTTAAGATCATTGATTGCTCTTCCAGGGAATCAAGGCTGGGTCCCCAACACCAGCATGATAGCTCACAGTCATCTGTAATTCCAGCTCCAAGGAATCTGACACTTTCTTCTGACCCCCACAAACACCAGGTAGAACAGGCATGCACATAGGCAGAACATTCATACACATAAAATAAAAATAAAAATAATCTTGAAACAAAAAGGAAGGGAAGGAAGGGAAGGAGGGGGAAAGGAATAAAGAAAGAAAGGAAGAAGAAAAAGAAGGAAGGAAAAAAGAAAAGAAAGCCAGATATGGTGGAATACATCTTTGAGCTCAGCAAAGGATGGCAGAAGGTAGGCATGTCTCTATGAGTTTGAGGCCAGGGTGTCTCCATAGGGAGTTCAGGCTAATCAGAACTACATAGTTAGGCCCGTACAGAAGCCCCACATATAAGGAGACTAATGAGACTGGCTAGGCTGAGACAATAACAGGAAAGCATGGGGCAATAGAGCCCTGAAGAGCCCAGGTCCTGCCTGTCTAAAAGGGATAAATAGCCAATACTCAATGCCAGTCACATGTGCTAAGAGCTATGCTAAGCAGAAGAAAGAGTGATGCCCCCCCCCATAAACAAAGTCCCTGTTTGCATGGGTTTTGTGTTATGGTAGAATTTAGAGAATAAATGGAAAGTGTTGTCTCAGAGAAATGAAAGAATCAAACCAGGGTAGCATAATAGACCGATATGACAGACAGGGAAGAAGAGCCTTGTTTAAAGTGAGAGCTCAGCGGTGAGACCTGAACAAAGAAAGCACCAGGCTGAACCTTAGTCTAATGACTCTAAGGACTAAACTCAACACTCTAAAGCCACAGCCTGGTGACAATAAAGACTTACAGAGGCTGTAAAGGAATGAGCTCTGCAGCTTTGAACACTGGGATAGTCCCTGCCATATTTTTAAGTGTGAGTGAAAGCTATTGGAGGATCTTAAATGAGAGAATAATGCAAGCTGTTCTACATGTTCTTAAAGACTGTTCTTGGTTCTACTTCTACCAATATGAAGTAGAAGCTCTAAATCCTTCCTTTCACTGGCAATGTAGCTAAGTAGATCAGTGTACTTGCTGGTGTGGGCCTGCAACTCTAGCATGTGGTTAGTAAAGGTAGGACAATCCGAGCCATTTGGCCAAACAGGGAGTCTGAGGCCAGCCTGGGCTACAAAAGGCCCTAGCTCAAAAAGAAGAGAAGAGAAAAGGAAAGAAAAAGAAAGAAGGAAAAGGGAAGGAATGAGGAAGGAAGGAGAGAGAGAGACAGAGACAGAGAGAGGTCAGGACAATAAAATTAAAATAACACAGCAGATACTTGCTGCCAAGCCTAAGTATCTGAGTCCAAACACTCACACACACACACAAACACACACACACACACACACACACACACTTACACACACACATACTCACACATACACTCACACACACACATACTCACACATACACTTACACACACTCTCACACACACTCACATGCAGACACACACATTTTTTTAAAAGGTGCTTTCTTATAAGATGCCACTAAGTCTTGAATAAATTACCGTGAATTTATTTTTATACATGGCTTAGCCTGCAAGGAAGTAAGAAGAACACTGAAGATAGAGAAAGACAAGACAAAGACAGCTAAAACCCAACTGCGACTGACATATGATAAATGCAAAAGCCACAGGTAAAACTGCGCACCAGAACAGGGAGTGCAAGGTAAGCCCTGGAACACTGGCAGAGAGCTAGCCCCCCAAAGTTCCCTTTGTGAGCTGAGAAGCTTCAAGATAACCCAACCTTAGGGGACGACCCTGGAAAACTCTCCAAGCCTGACAGTGGAGTGAAGCAATCATGGTTTCCTGGCTGAATGGACCATTATAAGCTCCACCTTGATTCCTGCCCTGAGCCTTTCCATGGCTTGCAAACATGCAAACATGCAAACGTGCAAAAATGGCTGAGTCTAGTCTAAATCCCCTGAAACCACAGCCTGGAACGAGGTGTTGGTTTTAGGTATTTGGCACGGTGAGAAAACCACACTGAACATGGAAAGAATTACCTGTAACGTAATTTCACCAATTAGCCTCAGCAAGATACACACTCATGATTTTAAAATACTAAATACACCAATAAATCATAAGAAGTAATTGGCAGAAATAACCAATAACAGGTGCATTGCCCCACGGGTTTTCCAAGGCGGAGTTGCCAGACGCTGAATATAAAGTAGCCACACTTCATGCACTAAGAAAATAAAAATGGCGTCTGGAAGATTCCAATGAGGCACACGACACAGGTACCTCAGGTACATAAAGCTGCACAACTTAATAGATTTCTCCTCCCCTGACAGCCATTAATAACTCCGATTTTGTGGTCACTTTCCACTAACACAGTACAGAACAAATTCAGGTATGGGAGGCAGGGGGCAATTTCGATTAAACTAGTTTGGGGCACATGCATAAAAATATCAGCTGTGTCCCCTGAATGAACTCTTACGGGAAGCCCCTATTTACCATGTTATGCCTATGCATTGATTGAGCAGGCATATGATTAAAACCAGTTGCATCATGGGAAGGGACATGTGCAGCAAACAAAGGCTAATACTGTTCAAGCCTGTCAATCATAGCAGACCCCTGACAGCCCCTCATCTCCATTAATAATCAGAAATATGAATGCATGTATAAAATAATTAATTAATTGTTAGAAATAATTAATTAGTATAGACTTAACATCTAACAACACCAAGAACTGGTGGGATTGTTGGACATTTGAAACTGGGGAGAGGGCTCAGTGGGTAAAAGGACTGGTGGTACCCAGCCTGAGCCGGGGTTCACATTACCAGAACCCACAGAAAAGCCAGACACACTGGTGCATACCTGTAATTCCAACATTCCAGGAGTAAGACTGAAGACAAAAGAGCCCCCAGAATCTCCTAAACCAGCTAGTTTGGATTACACAGAGTAGCAGCACACCTCAGACAAGGTGGAAGGAAAGGCCCAGTACCAAGACTATCCTATGACCACATAAGCATCCCACGGAATACACATACCCACACACATAAACACATACTCACATGTACCCATATCATGTATGCACAAATTATGTAAAAATAAATAAATGGATTTTTTAAATCCCCAGAACCCATGTTAAAAAAAATAGACACCCGCACAAAACCTTCAACCTACGACAGTTTACCCTGCCTGCAGGATGTGCTGGGACAGGACCTCATCATTATCATCATCAGAGAGACCAGCCAGCAACTGACAGCAGCCATTTCAGAGTCCCACAGCCAAACATTAGACAGAGATCAGGGAGTCCTGCAGGAAAGGGGGAGCAAGGTTTACAAGAGCCAGAGAGGTCAAGGGCACGCAAGGACATGGCCCACGGAATCAACAGACATTGACTCAAGTGGACTCACAGAGATCAGGGAGCCTGTTTGGGTCTGACCTGTGTCCTCTGTATGTGGTATTCTTGTGGGATTCTGTTCTAACAGTGGGGGTGGGGACTGTCCGTGCCACTTTTGCCTGCCTTTGGGACTTTTTTCCTCTTACTGGGTTACTTCATCCAGCCTCGATGTGACAATATGGGTTTGATCTTATTGTAGCTTGTTATGCTATATTTGGTTGATGATTTTGGATGGTCTGCCTTTTCCTGATGGGAGAAGAGAAGAAGTGTCTGGAGAAGAGGGGAAGAAGAGGGAGAGACTGGGGGGAAGGAAGGAAAACTGTAGTCGGGATATAATATATGAGAGAAGAATACATACATACATACACACACTTACACAAACAGGCACACACACACTCATACAAACAGGCATACACACACACACACATACAAACAGGCACATACACACACACATACAAACAGGCACACATACACACACACACACACACACACACACACATATATACAAACAGTCACATACACATACACACACATACAAACAGGCACATACACACACACATACAAACAGGCACACATACACATACACACATACACACAAACAGATATAGCTCCACATAGCTGTGACCATAGTTCTGTGAAGACAGGAAAATCACTTGGGTCTACTGACCACCAGTCTAACTCTAGTTTCAGTAAGTGACTCTGTCTCAAAGCAATAAAGAATCGAATGACAACTACTCTTTTTCTTTAGCCTCTGTGCATACACACAGGCCTACACACATGTACACATACATAATCATACCACAGACACATAAGCCACAAACGTGTATGCCCATACAGACAAAAATAAAAACAAATTGAACATTTTCATGTACTAAATTTTTCTGTTCTCTGGAGGTAGAGATACTGAAAAAACTCTTACAAATAAACACCAAAAAAAAAAAAAAAAAAAAAAAAAAAAAAAAAACTGTGAAAAAGAAAAAAGGAAAGAAAGAAAACCAAATGCTCATCAACAAGGTATAGATCTTTATATAATTAATTCACTCACACTGCCATAAGTATGGAAACTAAATCAGTTACAAGCATCAACATAACTGATTATATTATGCTCATGAAAAAAATGGTCATTTTTAGAATGTAAATATGGGTTGCAATCAGAGAAACTACATAGACTGCTCAGTACTTAAAGGAATATTGCAATAAGCTTGGGACCACTCTGGGCTACATAGTGAGACAGAAGCCAGCCTACACTACAAACTGAGCTCTTGTGTCCAAAAAACAAAACAAAACCAAACAAACAAAAAAACAGCCTGAAAGCAAGACAAAGACAGAGAAGAGACCATTGGGAAGTTACCAGTGATAAGATCTGTCTTCACGTAATCGAAATAAAAATAAAACTAATAAACTTGGAAAAACTGGTGGAGACTGGAGAGATGGGTTCAGCAGTTAAGAGCCCCTGCAGAGGGCTTGGGTTCAGTTGCCAGTATTCCATGCATCAGTTTACAGCTACCTGTGATGCTAGTTACAGGGGATGACATACTCTTCTGGCCTCTATGGGCTCATATGTATGTGATGTGCACACATACTCTCAAATGCACATACATATAAAATAAATAAATAGTTTTTAATTTTTATTTATTTTTATTTTACATGAACAGATTATTTGTCTTCATGCATGTCTGTGCACCTCATTCATATATGGCTGGTGCCCCTGGGAGCCAAAAAGGGGAATCAGATTTGCAGACAGTTGTGAGCCCCCATATGGGTGCTGGGAATCAAACTCCAGTCATCTGGAAGAGCAGCCAGTGCTCTTAACTGCTGACCCATCCCTTCAATTTCAAATAAGTCTTTTTTGAAAAAATATCAAGAATGACAACTCTTACAGTCATCAGTTGTGTCTGTCTGAATCTGAAAGACGCAGTTGGCTGCCTTTCTAGTTCTCACTGCTGGCTATGGCCATAGCTTACAGGTGTTTTTTTGCTCACTGGTGTCCTGAGTGAGTTAGTCAGGGTTTGTTTGCCCTTCAAACACAATGTCCTGAAACTTTGGCTCTTTGCAGGGAACAGCCAGCTTCCATTTCCTGGATGATGGCTTCCCGTGATCCTTCTAGAAGAGAGTAATAACTTCACACACAAGTAGAGCAGAAAAAAAATGTGGAAGTAGGCAGAAACTGGACAAGTAAGGAGCTGAAAATGTAGCAGGACAAATTTCATCATGTCCTCTAAACTCTATTTTAGATGCTGTCCTTGGAGAAAACTGCTGCCTTCTGTCCTTGGAGTGATATGGCCCCCACCCTTGGGTCCTGGGAAAGAAACCACCAAGCGTTCCCAGCAGTCAAAAAGAGACAAAACAGCTGAGGCCAGCTCGAAACAACAGGAAAAACTGGTCGTGACAACCTGTTGTGCAAGAAGGGTTGTGACCTGAATCCAAACTTCAGTAAAGACTGCCTTGTGCTTGTGTCAGAGTTGTGGTCCCTGATGTGGTCTCTCAAACTGGGCATAACATTGTTGGGGGCTTGTCTGGGATTCCCCAGACCTCCAGGACCCCTGATACAGAGATCCCAGTGCAGGCCGATTAGTGTTTAGTATTCCTGTGTATTATCTGTCTTTCCTCTTTCATTTTTGAGGAAGGCCTTGCAGTGTAAGCTTTGAGACATGGCTAAGAACAGACATGTTGAGGGATCATAGCCGAAGGGGTCAGGAAGGCATTTCTGATCTCAGAAGGAGTGAAGTGGTCACCCACTGGAGGGAGGACATTTTGGTGAGGAGGAAGATCCTCACCATAAGTTACTTTTTCCCTGTTCCAGAGGTGGGAGTCTGTGAGTCTAAGTTGTTGGATTCACTTCTGTTTTCAGTTGCAGAGTGGCTACTTTGTGTGTATTTGTGTGTCTACTGTGTTCTTTGTGATATTTAGTTTCTATTTGTATCAGACTTTGACAGATGCTATGAGACAAACTGATTCTCATCCTCTCAATATCGTTTTAGCCCATTTTAAGGAACTGAGGGCCAGAGCTCACAATCTCTCTGTAGATGTGAAAAAGGAGAAAATGACCATTTACTGCAGTTCAGAGTGACCAACTTTCTATGTTGACTGACTGCCAGAGGGAACCTTCTATCTCCCCCCACGGTGTTAGTGGTAGAAGACAAGGCATTTCAAAAGGCCAGGGCACCCTGATCAAGTTCCCTCTGTGGTAGTTTAAAAGGATTGGGTCCCACCTTAGGTTAAGTCTTTTCTATTTCACCTGGTTGTTTCCTCATCAACAGGAGCAGAGTTTGTGATAGGAGAATGGAAACAGGAAATTCCCAAACCTAAAGTCCCTCTCTACCCTGTTTTACAGTATAGTACTCCTGAGGACCTTATCTTCCTGCCCCCTGCCCCCGAGCTACATTCCACCACCAGTCAAGAAGGCACAGGCACAGCCCCCTGCCCCTGGTCCAGCACTACTATTCCCTCCAGCTCCGGGGGTATCAACCTTAGGAATAGAAGGGGCCCTGTACAGGGAAACAAGACACAGGTGTATGGTGTCTCCTGAGGTTGTAGAACCAGAGGCAGATTCCATTGTTTTACCTCTAAGCACGGTGAGACCAGCAACCAACAGAGGAATCAGCCTCACCACTACTGGCCCTTTGCTACAGCTAATCTTTATAATTAGAAGAAGGAAAATGCCCAATTCTCTGACAACCCTAGGGAGCTCATTGGTCTCTTAGACAACATCCTTTCCACTCATCAGCCCATTTGAAATGACTGCCAGCAGCTTTTGCAGATTCTTTTCACCACTGAGGGGAAAAAGGAGAGCATCATCTTGAAGGCCTGAAAGAATGTTGGAAGAGCTAATGGCACCTAACCAAGAACCCAGCCTATACTGGTGATGACTTTTCCCTCATGAGACCTGGCTGGGACCTCAATGTGGGTGAAAGTAGGGAGTGTATCTGGGTCTACCGCCCAACTCTGATGGCAGGTCTCAGAGTAGCCACTTTGTGACCCACTAATTTGGCCAAAGTTTATGATGTTAGGCAGAAGATTAATAAAAATCCAGAAGCATTTCTTGAAGGGATCATGGATGCTTTCCACTGTTATACACACATAGACCCTGAGGAAGAAGGGAATTCTAAGACAATAGTGCTGGCTTTTATTAATCAGTCAACACCAAACATTAGATGGAAGTTACAAAAGTTAAAAAAATTAAGAGAAAAGCCATTGAGGGATTTAATAAAAGTTGCAGAAAAGGTGTAGCATAATAAAAAAAAAAAAACTAAAGATGAAAAAGATTAAGTTAAAAAAAGATATTAAATAGAGATTTTTTTCAAAGTCCTTATGGCCAATAATGTTCCAGACCCAAGAGAGAGAGAGAACACCAGGCTCCAGTGTACTGCTGAAGGGAAGGAGCCTAAAGGAGACCATTGACCAGCATTAGGTAAGAACCACTGTGCCTACTATAAGGAGAAAGGAAGGGTACTGGGCTAAAAAATGCACAAAGAGAAAGCCAAAGGTTAAAACCATGCCCCGGAGAAAGAAGACTGAGGGAGTAAGGGTTTGGGCCCCCTCTCTGAACCCAGGGTCACTCTTAGATTGGAGAGGAAGTCTCTAGATTTCCTGGTGGATACTGGAGCCCAGCATTCAGTGCTCTTAAAGGCTGAAGGGCCGCTGTCTTCCAAGAGGTCCTGGGTCCTGGGTCCACAGGCACCAAACAATATTCATGGATTATCTGAAGAACAGTAGACTAGGGAATAGAAAGGGTAATCCATTCATTGTGGTCATTCCTTAGTGTCCCTACCCCTTACTGGGGAGGAATCTCCAAGCAAAAATGAGGGTACAAATTTATTTTAAACCTGGAGAAGTCCAGTTATTGTATTAGAAAGGTAATCCTTTCTTAACTTGGTTTCTGAAACTGAATATAGACTATATGAGTCACCAACCACCCCTGAACAAGACTTAGATGTTTGGTTGAAAGAGTTTCCCCAACCATTGGCAGAAACTGGAGGTTTAACAGAACATTGACCCCCTAGCCTGTATAAAAGGACCACTTGGAACATCCTGGTTTCTGGATTTGACTTTTGATTAGTGCCTAACACCAACTTTACAAGATTCATATCCCAAATGTAGATGAGAATTTTTTATATGTCCGACAGGGGGATGGGAAGAACTGCTACATGTGGGTGCCCTAAACAACTCTACTGTGCTGCTTGGGGATGTGAAACATCAGTCACTGGGAACAGGGAATGTGGGGTACCAAAGGAAGATCTTATCACAGGTGCCTGGCAGGGAGACAACTCCAAAGTTTTGCTCAAGTTCACTGCCAAAGGGAAACAAGCTAAAGGATAGGAAGCCGGGAGGTCATGGGACCTTCGGCTTCACATTAATGGAGGTAGAAATCTCAGATGGCTCTTTACACTTAGACTCTTCATAAGGCCAATTGTAAACCCACTGCCAGCAGTTGTTGGACAAATCAGGTTCTGAAAAACCCTACATCTGTGTTAACACCATCCTCTAGACTAACAACTACCTTACCCCCAGTCACCCATTCGCAGGGACCTGCAGTTCTAGAACCTTTCCTGAAACACTCAGAACCAGCAAATCCCCTCTGGTCAATGATATTAAAGACCTTTCAAATTCCAAATGTCTTCAAGCCAGAACTTACCACCTCTTGTTGGTTGTGTTACAGTGCTAGACACCCCCCCCCCATGAAGGAGTTGGGTTAACAGCTGAATACAGTGTGTCTGAAAGGGACACTGCATGTAGATGTCACAGGAAGGTCCAGCTTTAACCCTACAGATCATATAAGAAGGGCAAGGTATCTCTCTGGGTAAGGTCCCCCTGTCACATCAACACCTCTGCAATTGAACCATTTCTACAGTTCATTCCAAATAGAACATTCCCTTGGAACCTGGTAGGCCTGTTCAACAGGACTAACCCTGTTGTGTACATGAAGTTCTTCATTCCTCTACCCCAAAAGGGCTCTGTACTTTGGTTCAGTTAGTGCCCCATATAGCCTATTATTCAGAAGAGACAGTGCTGAGAGCTTTGGTAGGGCATATTGAAGGAGACCCCATGAGGCAGAAAAGAGAAACTTCTTAACCTTAGCCATAATATTAGGAGCAGGACTAGCAGGAGCCGGCACTGGAATCAATGCACTAACACTGCAGGAAAATAATTACAATAGCTTAAAGGCAGACATAGATGAAGACATCCAATGCCTAGAAAAGTCCATTTCGCACTTGGAGCATAACATGGACCCTCTAGCTGAGATAGTGCTACAGAACAGGCAGATATTAGACTTAGTGTGTCTATGACAAGGAGGGTTGTTTTTATGTCAACCATTCTGGAGTTATTAGGGAATCATTAGCCAAGGTTACAGAAAGTATAGATAGATGCCAGAGGGAACTAGACAATTCCAAAAGTTGGTTTGGTTCCTCCCCTGACTAACAACTCTCACTTCCACTCTCATGGGACCCTTGGTTATTCTCTTACTCCTCCTCACTTTTGGACGGTGTGTTATCAATAAGCTTTTACAGTGTATAAGGCAGATATTGGGAACTACACAACCAATGGCAGTGAAGTCACATTATCAACAAATTAGCACAGGTGAACTAGATCTCAAAGAGCCTAAGACTGGCCTCTAAAGCTACTAACAGAGGGGGGGTGGAGAGATAGAAAGCAGCAGGACCAGTTCCATCTTGTCTCTAAACTCTACTCTAAGCTGCTGTCCTTGGAGAAAGCTGCAGCCTTCTGTCCTTGGAGTGATATGGCCCCCACCCTTGGTCCCTGGGAAAGAGACCACCAAGCGTTCCCAGCAGTCAAAAAGAGACATAACAGCTGAGGACAGCTCGCAACAACAGGAAAAACTGGTCATGATAACAGGGTAAGTTAATCATTCTCAGGTCAAGATGCCCCTTCTTAGATGTGTGGTCTCTCCTTGATGTCTGAGCAGACACTATCAGTTTGAAGGTTAACATTCCTTTACCCATTTACCCAATCATGTAACACCAAGAATTGAAAGCCCCAGCTTGCAAATTTTCCCTATATAAACCCTAAGCCCCAAGCATAACTTTTCTAACCTGTTGTGCAAGGAGGGTTGTGACCTGAATCCAAACTCCAATAAAGACTGCCACGTGCTTGCATCAGAGTTGTGGTCTCTTGTGGGTCTCGAAAATGGTATAGCAGAGCCGTCTTCTTCCCCACCATGTATATGAATATCTGCTCCCACGTGTTCCACCACCAAACCTTCTTGCTATGATGCACTAAAGCTTCAGAACCATGAGCCCAGATAAACCGCCCTTCCTAGCAATTGATAATTGAGGTATTTTAATCCCATCAACTCAAAAAGTTGCTGATACAATTGTTTGGATTCATCCTATAACTATCAAATATTGGTGATTTGATACTTTTCCTTTCACTGCCCACTACAATTTATTATTATTATTTATTATTATTTATTATTATTATTATTATTATTATTATTGATTTTTTCCAATAGAGAAATTCTATTTTATTATTTCAATCAAAAAAATTTGTAAAGGTCCAGAGGCTCAGTTATTAAAAGGACCTATAAGTCAATATTAACTTCACAAACAACTTAAGCAAAAGTTTCCCCTGCCATTAACCAAAAGGAACTTTCCAAGAACTAAGCGGCTGCTATATCTGTAGCTTTGAAGTAAATACTGATTCTTTGCCAAACAAAGCTGGTGAGTCAAAGAATCCAAAAAGTGAGTGCATAACGTGTCACTGCTGATACAAAAGCTCCCTCGTTAGTATGTTTGTTCTGCAGTTATTATCTTCCAGCCCATTCAGCTGGGCATCATGGTACATCCCATAATCTCAGTACCTAGGATGATACCTCAAATTCAAGGCCAGCCTGGTCTACATAGTAAGTTACAGTCTAGCCTATAAGAATAGAATGAAATCCTGTCTCAAAAAATAGAAACAACGAAATACAAATTAACAACAACAAAAAAAAAAAAAAAAGTCATCCTCCTTCAAAGGAGAAATGTCTAAAACTGCCAAACGTAGCTTTAATTAAAACCTGTATATAGCAGACAAAAACTGCTGGGCAGTGATGGCATATGCCTTTACTCCCAGCAGAAGCAGAGGCAGGAGGCTCTCTGAGCCAGCTTGGTCTACAGAGCCACTTCCGGAACAGCTAGGACTACAACAGAGAAACCCAGCCTCAAAATAAAAAAAATTAATTAATTGAAATTAAATTTTTGTTTTAAAAAGGCTTATATACTTCTTAGGTCCTCTGGCCAACAAAGCTTTAGAGTCCCTCTGAGTGCAGTCCTTTCTGTGATAAATGCAATTGCCTCAATGATGTTCAAAAAATTCTGAAGTCACTTTGTCACTGCTCCATCATACTGGAGTCGGATGGTTTAAAATGTGGTTGTGCTGCCCTCTAGTGGTGCATTTCTATAAACAGTATTTGGTTTTGGTTTTCTTTGTTTTTGGAGACATAGTCTCAATCAATTCTAGGCTACCCTTAAATTCACAATAATTGTACTGCCTCTGCCTCCAAAACTGTAGTGTTATAGAACAGAATCACCACATTAGCCAATAAGTGAAAATTTTAACGATCTACAACTAGGTAGCCCTTAAGATCTGCAAATTCTTGCATTTTAAATAGCAAGTTTACACTGTGGAAGTCATTATTAGGTCTCCCAAAGAAGAAAAACCAGAACTATCATACACCTAGTTACACCACTCTCACACATACATGCGCATACCAAAGAACTCTGGATGCTACCCCAGAGGCACATATGTATGTGCCCATGTTCACTGCTGCACTATTCACAATAGCTAAGAAATGGAAGCAGTCACGGTGTTCATTAACATAAAGATGAATATGAAAAATGCAGTACATATACACAGTGAGGTTTTAGTCACCCACAAGGGAAAGTGAAGTAGTGATATCTATAGAAAAATGAATGGAGGTTATTACTCTGCTAAGGGAAGTATTACAGATTCAAAAAAATACAGATGCTCAATTTTTTCTTGTATGTTGATCCTAGGTTTTAATTGTATGCATTTATACACACACACACATGCACACACAAGCACATGTACATACAGACATACACACACACACACACACACACACACAAAATAAGGTTGTCTAGGTCATGAAACTAGAAAAGGGACAGGTTGAGTGGGAAAGGATGCTAAGGGCGAGATGGGAAAGGAAAACAGAAAGAGGAGCCAAGCATGGTGTAGCTTTTAGGCAGGTACCTGGAAGTTTGGGACTAGCCTGGCCTTTGTAGCAAGTTCCAGGATAGCCAGGGCTATATATGACCCTGTCTCTAAAAAATAAATAAATAACAAAAATGAGGGTAATCAAACACATATAACATGGAAGCAGAAGGGGGCTATGGAGGGGGGATAGTCATAACACAAGGGGTGCAGAGAGACTAGAAAAGGGAACATGTAGGGAAGGATCAACAATTACTTTGCTCATTAAAAAAATAAAAATAAAATGTGAACATAAAAGCTGGAGAGATGGCTCCCTGGTAGGAGAACAGCTCCTCTTATAGAACGTGCTGGCTCATCTTTGTCAACTGGACACAGTCCTACACAGATCTAGGAAGAGGAGCCTCAACTGAGAAAAAAAAATGCATCTGTCAGACCAGCCTTCAGGCAAGTCTATGGGCCATTTTCTTGATTGATGATTAATGTGGGAGGGCTCAGCCCACTGAAGGTAGTGCCACCCCTTGACAGGTAACCATACATGCCATAAGAAAGCAGAGTGAGCAAGCCAGTAAGCAGCACCCCTCCAAGGCCTCTGCCTCCCGGTTCCTGCTTTGGGTTCCTGCCCTGATTTCCCCTGAGACAGAC